>NC_091568.1:1565919-1568419 GCF_042767895.1 Penaeus vannamei
AGGAAAATACATAAATAAACAAATAGATAAACAAACAGGTAGATAGATAGATAAAACAGGTAAATGAATAAAAACCCAGATATCTAGAACACTCGAAAGCTGCAAAGGCTGTTTTCGTGGCGACCAAGATGCTGTCAAGAGCGAGAAGATGAGATTAATAAGAAAAATACATAAATAAACAGATAGACAAATAAATAATTAGATAGATAGATAAAACAGGTAAATGAATAAAAACCTAGATATCTAAAACCCTAGAAAGCTGCAAAAGCTGTTCTCGTGGCGACCAAGATGCTGTCAAGAGCGAGAAGATGAGATTAATAAGAAAAATACATAAATAAACAGATAAATAGATGAATAAACAGATAGATAGATAGATAAAACAGGAGAATGAATAAAAAAGTAAATATCTAGAACCTTCGAAAGCTGCAAAAGCTGTTCTCGTAGCGACCAAGATGCTGTCAAGAGCGAGAAGAGATTAATAAGGAAAATACATAAATAAACATAGATAGATAAATAAATAGATATATAAAACAGATAAATAAAAAAAAATAGATATCTAAAACCCTAGAAAGCTGCAAAAGCTGTTCTCGTGGCGATAAAATACATGAATAAATAAATAATAAATAAATACATCAATACGTGAAAATACATAAATAAACAGATAGATAAATAAATAGATAGTTAGATAGATAAAACAGATAAATTAATAAAACCTAGATATCTAGAAACCAAAAGTTGTTCTCGTGGCGACCAAGATGCTGTCAAGAGCGAGAAGATGAAATCAATAAGGAAAATACATAAATAAACAGATAGATAAATAAATAGATAGTTAGATAGATAAAACAGATAAATTAATAAAACCTAGATATCTAGAAACCAAAAGTTGTTCTCGTGGCGACCAAGATGCTGTCAAGAGCGAGAAGATGAAATCAATAAGGAAAATACATAAATAAACAGATAAATATATAAATAAACAGATAAATAGATAGATAAAACAGGTAAATGAATAAAAACCTAGATATCTAGAACCCTAGAAAGCTTCAGAAGCTGTTCTCGTGGCGAGATAAAGAAATCAATGAGGAAAATACATAAATAAACAAATAGATAAACAAACAGGTAGATAGATAGAGCAAACAGGTAAATGGATAAAAACCTAGATATCTAGAACCCAAAAGCTGTTCTCGTGGCGACCAAGATGCTGTCAAGAGCGAGATAAAGAGATTAATAAGAAAAATACATAAATAAACAGATAGACAAATAAATAATTAGATATATAGATAAAACAGGTATCTAAAACCCTAGAAAGCTGCAAAAGCTGTTCTCGTGGCGACCAAGATGCTGTCAAGAGCGGGATAATGGCGCTATTAGTAAGGTGACAGCGGCTCTGCAGTGTCTCGTAAGGAGTTTGCGAATTCCTGAGTAAAAATAAGAAGAAAAAAGCCGTTTAAGAGGAAAAGGAGAATTGGAGTTAATTTACTTGAATCGTTTGTGGTAATGGTGAATTTCAGGAGATTTTTTAATTATTTTATTTACTGAGTGTATTTCATTAGTCTTTCTGTTTATGTGTGCGTGTGTATGGTGTATGAATTGGTAGATAAATGAAAATATAGATAGATTTATAGACAAAAAGATGGACAAATAGACAGATAGATAGATGGCTACAGTGATAGCTAGACAGATAGTCAGACAGACAAACATATAGATAATACATAGACAGACAGACAGACTTACGGGTAAATGAACAGATAGACACACATATGCGTCTACTGAATAATAGATTTCTATATTTTACCTTTTTTACCAACATATTTTGTAAAACGACAAAACAAATAAGAAAGATAGAGTGGTAAGCAGATAGAAAGATAGATAGACATAATATTTTGTCTTCTCATAGGTAGATAGACAAGTAGACAGATACATAGACAAATAGTTATGTAAATATATTTCAGCACACCTTATAATTATAGTACATATAAAAGACAACAAACAAACTAAAAAATCAAATCAAACCCACACCCCCAAGCATAAACAAACATAATATTAGACACATAATAATTCTCTCTATTTGCCCTTCAAAAAAAAAAAAAAAAAAAAAAAAAAAAGTAAATACCTAAAAAACAAAAAAACAAACAAAAAGAAGAAGAAGAAGAAGAAGAAGAATGAGAAGGAAAAGGAGGAGAAAAAGGAGGAGAAGAAGAAGGAGAAAGAGAAGAAGGAGAAAGAGAAGAAGAAGGAGAAAGAGAAGAAGGAGAAAGAGAAGAAGAAGAAGAAGAAGAAGAAGAAGAAGAAGAAGAAGAAGAAGAAGAAGAAGAAGAAGAAGAAGAAGAAGAAGGAGGAGGAGGAGGAGGAGAAGATGAAGAATAAGAATAAGAATAAGAATAAGAAAAAGAAAAGAAAAAGAATGTACGACCCAAAAATTACAATTTGAGCTCCGTCCGTGGCCTCCGTCCGTGGTAAGGGCCGCCGTCCTTACAGCTCCCTTGGTGTCCATTTCTTGCTT
>NC_091568.1:1578419-1580919 GCF_042767895.1 Penaeus vannamei
AGTGGGGGGGGGGGATCCAATCCACTCGCTCTTATATGAAATTTGAATGGAAGAAGATCGAGGAGAATAGAAGATGAAGAGAAAGGGAGAGAGGGAGAGAAAATTAGGAAGAGAGAGAGAGGGAGAGGGAGAGAGAGAGAGAGAGAGAGAGAGAGAGAGAGAGAGAGAGAGAGAGAGAGAGAGAGAGAGAGAGAGAGAGAGAGAGAGAGAGAGAGAGAGAGAGAGAGAGAGAAAGAGAGAGAGAGAGAGAGAGATAAAGAGAGAAAGAGAGAAAGAAAGAGAGAAAAAGAGAAAAAGAGTGAAAGAGAGTCAGAGAAAGAAAGAGAAAGAAAAGAAAAAATACAAAAAAAAAACGAAAGAAACAGAAAAAACCCACCGATCAAAACCCAGAAAAAAAATAAAATAAAGAGAGAGAGAGAGCAAGCAAAGAAGAGAACTGCCCTTAAGAAAAAAGACCAAAAAGCAGCAGCGGAAGACGGCGTCCAGGAGACCAAGCGAGCCCAAGGAAGGACAAAAGACCAGCCGCCGACACACGGACCTTTGGCGACAGTGCGGTGGCGACGGAGGAGGCGATGGGAGAGGAATGAGAGGATCTTTCGACGCACTGCGCAGGCGTGGGAACTTCTGAAGAGAGGGGAGGGTGGGAGGGAGGGGGGGAGGAGGGATTGGGTGGGGGTGGGTGGGAGGGAAGGGAGGGAGGGAGAGGAGGGGGGGTAGGGGTGGGGGGTAGGGGTGGGAGGGAGGGAGAGAGGAGGGAGAGAGAGAGAGAGGGAGAGAGAGAGAGAGAGAGAGAGAGAGAGAGTTGGGGTGGGAGGGAGGAGGGGATGGAGGGGTGGGAGGGAGGGAGGGAGGGGGGGTGGGAGGAAAGGAGGGAGAGAGAGAAAGAGAGTAAGTGGAGTGAGAGAGAGAGAAAGAGAGAGGGGGGGTAGGGGTGGGTGGGAGGGAGGGAGAGAGAGAGAGTAGGGGGTGGGAGGGAGGGAGGGAGAGACAGAGAGAAAGAGAGTGAGTGAGTGAGAGAGAGAGAAAGAGAGAGGGGGGTAGGGGTGGGTGGGAGGGAGGGAGGAAGAGAGAGAGAGTAGGGGTGGGGGGGAGGGAGGGGGAGAAGAGAGGGAGTAGGAAGGGAGAAGAGAAAGAGAGAGGGGTAGGTGGGAGGGTGGTGGGAGGGGGGGAGGGGAGTAGGAAGGGAGGTAGGGAGGGAGAGGGAGAGAAAGAGAGAGGGGGGGTAGGAAGGGAGGGAGAGAGAGAAAGAGTGAGAGAGAGAGAGAGAGAGAGAGAGAGAGAGAGAGAGAGATTGTATGAAATTAGGTTTCTTTTCTTATTGTGGCTGTTGTCCTATTCATTTATATGTACACACACACACACACACATACACACACACACACACACACACACACACATATATATATATATATATATATATATATATATATATATATATATATATATATATATATATATATATATATATATATAATATATGTCACGTACATAATGATATAACGAACGTACTAAGATATTATTGCGTGTGCATTATACACCAAAGAGCTGTTCATACCGAGGGGAATTTAACTTCGGAAGCGCTATCTGGTAATGATAATAATAATAATAATAATAATAATAATAAACGGAAATGCTTAAGATTAATTATTTACGTTTTTTTATCTATTTATTATTATTATTATTATTTTATTTTTTGGAAACCCAAAAAATATATATTATTTCACAAATGCTCTATTAGCAGCATTCCTCTGCAAAATCTTGGTAATAGTACTAAAGATGTTTTTCAAAACTCTTTAAAAAAAGTGCCATAAACTTCGACGAACACTTGGCCAGTTAAAGGGCAGAGTGCCATGTTGAATCCTCGAGTCTCAGTGCCAGATTCCAAGCGATTTGATTGGCTTTTTGGGTACAGAGAGATGTGGCACCTGCCAGTAGTACGGAATCCTTTTTTTTTTTGTTTTGTTTTTTTATCAAAATTAAGCAAAAAATGATTGAGAAACGATTATACATATTTTTTAAAAATCAAAATGCAGCAAAAAAAAAAAAAAAAAAAAAAAAAAAAAAGATGGAGAAACGATTATACATATATTTTTAAAATCAAAATGCAGCCCCCCCCCCCCCCCAAAAAAAAAATGATGGAGAAACGATTATGCATAAGTCGAGCTATGAGACTGAATGGAGGTGGATGGGTCGATTTTTTTTGTCTATTTTCCATCTATTTTTATTTATTTTTTTCATTTATTGTCTTCTGTATCTTTATTTATTTATTTTCTATTTATTTTTATTCATTTTTTCATTTATTGTCTTTTATTGTATTTTTATTTATTTGTTCATTTGTAAGCGCGGTCTTGACAAAGCATTACATCAATAAAACAACGAAAAGGATTTTATGCGTTTACTTTAATCCCCAAATGTCTATTCCCACAATTTTTCATAAACAGGATTGCTTCCTTTTAAGATGCTCCAATTTCCAAGGAATTGTGGCTATTTCTGGAAGTGA
>NC_091568.1:1608419-1610919 GCF_042767895.1 Penaeus vannamei
CGCCACTCAAACATGAACTCCCGAACCTGTTGCAGATATTCCTGTGCTTTGTTGAAGGCTCCCCAAAGACCTGCAGGAGAAGGGAGGGAGGGAGGACGTGGGTTAACGCGCCGGGACCGCTTTAAAATGGGATAAGAATGGCCATTGAAATGAAGGGAATAAAATGGTTTGGCTTGGGGTTTGTGTGTTCAGAATGGGGTTGATGGGATTGAGGGGATTTTATGATGTGGGTTGGGGAAGGGGGGGGTTGTTAATGGGAGAGAAATATTAAGAAAGAAACAAAAAGATGCAAAGACATTTACACAGGGACAAACACACACATTCACAAAATTAAACAAATACACAAGTAAACTCACACACACACACACAATCACACACACACATAATCTCTCACACACACAGACATAATCACAGACACACAATCATACACACACACACACACACAATCACACACACACACACACACAAATCCACCCTACCCACCCCACCACCCCAAAAACCCACTCCTCCACTCCTCCCTCCCCACACATACACACACGCATGACTTCTCTCCTCCAGCCACATCTCTTCTCTCCTCCAACCAGTCATGCAGAAACTCACCAGACATGATAATCGGCTTGTGTTTCGGGTGATCGTGCATGACGTGATAAGTCAGACCAGACCGTAACCACTCCTTCACGGCCTTCGCCTCTCTCTCCAACACCCAGCTTCGTCAGTCGTGTGAGAGTGGAAGGGAGAGGGGTAGTCGTTAGTATGGGAGTCATGGGAGAGTGGTGGAGATTATAAACTGTGTAGGTTAATAGATAGATAGGTAGATAGATGGATAAAATGGTTGATAGAATGATAAATAGATAGGTAGATAGATGGATAAAATGGTTGATAGAATGATTAATAGATAGGTAGATAGATGGATGAAATGATTGATAGAATGATAAATAGATAGGTAGATAGATGGATGAAATGATTGATAGAATGATAAATAGATAGGTAGATAGATGGATGAAATGATTGATAGAATGATAAATAGATAGGTAGATAGATGGATAAAATGATTGATTGAATGATAAGTAGATAGGTAGATAGATGGATGAAATAATTGATAGAATGATAAATAGATAGGTAGATAGATGGATGAAATGATTGATAGAATGATAAATAGATAGATAGACTGATAGATAGACAGATAGATGGATACGCAATTATATAGAGATAGATAGACGTGTGCGTGTGTGTGTGTGTGTATTCATATCTGTATCTATATATCTTTATCTATTTGTATCTATATCTATATATCTATATCTGTATCTCTCTCTCTCTCTCTCTCTCTCTCTCTCTCTCTCTCTCTCTCTCTCTCTATATATATATATATATATATATATATATATATATATATATATATATATATATATATATATATATATATAATATATATATATATATATATATATATATATATATATACATATATATATATATATATATATATATATATATATATATATATATATATATATATATACATACACACACATATATATGTGTGTGTGTGAGTGTGTTTGCGTGTTATGTTGCAGAAAAAAATGCAGGTTTATCTAATTAAATTCAAGTACTTATCTAAGCATGCAGAACATTGATTTCCAAATAACGTCACGTGTTTGCAGAACGTGTTTCCGCCGGTGACTAATATGGGCTGCGGTTATAGGATTATTATGCACGTCTAAGACTTAATTAGGTGTTACTTTTAATTGCGTTTTTGAAAATAAATGCGTCTTATCTGTTCTGGTACGAACGTTCCTCTAACAAATGTAATTAAAAAGGGAACTAATGTTTGAGTCAGTATTACATCACGTGTTTTAGTCAAGAAAATTTGCGGTCTCTTTCTCTCTTTCTCTCGTTCTCTCTCTCTCTCTCTCTCTCTCTCTCACCCTATTCCTCTCTCTCTCTCTCTCTCTCTCTGTATCTATCTACCTACCTACCTATCTATCTACCTACCTACCTATCTATCTGTCTAT
Source organism: Penaeus vannamei (assembly GCF_042767895.1). Lineage (NCBI taxonomy): Eukaryota > Metazoa > Arthropoda > Malacostraca > Decapoda > Penaeidae > Penaeus > Penaeus vannamei. The sequence goes on from NC_091568.1 coordinate 1,610,432, forward strand.
CTATCTATCTATCTATCTATCTACTTATCTATCTATCTATCTAACTTATCCATCGGATTTTTAATACTTATTCCATCATTTATTTTATCATAATTTCAGTTTTCATCTCTCCCAATGACTGGTCTAGATGGTGCCCTCCCTCCCTCGCCCCCTCTGAGAACTATCCCTGACCTATCTGACCTATCCTCTGAAATCCATTAGTCATCAACTCACCTATCCGTATCTCGCGACAGGAAGACGTCAACAGTCGGGTCACCCATTACGGAGAAGCGCCAGAAACGACCGACCACGCCCCTGTCCGTTAAGTTCCCTGTAACGAATCGATAATTTTAGAGTTGCTATGTGAGATTTTTTGTTGTTATGTGAAGGTTTCATATTTAGGCGTTTTTTTTTGGTTTGTTTGTTTGTTTTTGTTTTTTTTTTAGCTCCTTTTGGTTTGATTATTTTAATTTCGGAATGGATGTGGATTAAGATTGCAGAGGCAGTTC
>NC_091568.1:1618419-1620919 GCF_042767895.1 Penaeus vannamei
TATATATATATATATATATATATATATATACATATATATATATATATATATATATATATATATATATATATATATATATATATATATATATATAAATGTATATATTTTTTCCTTACTCCCTTTCTGTCTGTCTGTCCGAGAGAGAAAGATAGAGAAAGAGAAAGAGAGAGAGAGAGAGAGAGAGAGAGAGAGAGAGAGAGAGAGAGAGAGAGAGAGAGAGAGAGAGAGAGAGAGAGAGAGAGAGAGACAGAGACAGAGACAGACAGACAGAGACAGAGACAGACAGACAAACAGACAAACAGAAAATGAAGGAAAATGAAAAGGCAAAAGCCAGTCGGATCTCATCCAAGCTGCAGTAATTCGCGTAAGTCTTTCAGCACCAAAGTCTTAATCTGAAAACTTTGAGCCATCCTTCCCTTTTACGACTAACCGGCCATATTAGTCAGTCATAGCTATATTTTCAACCGGAAATATATCCTGCAAAGTTAATGCGTCATATAACTTGTTACGTAAAGTGCGTTCTGCGCAATATAACTGATTAAGAGATCTACGGTAATCTAAACAATAATAATGACGATTTGTTTTATATATATTTTTATTTTATATATATATATATTTGTTTATATATATTTTTATTTTATATATATATATTTGTTTTATATATTATTCAAAGAGTGGATATTATATAATTGCCCACTTTTATATCTAAAGAATGTTCTACACACTTTTTATACTTTTTACGTATTTTTTATCTAAAGAACGTTCTACATACTCTTTATACTTTTACTTATCATAGAAGAAAGAAATCTGTGAAAAACATCAAAGTGTTTTTGGGTAACTTACCCTGCTGTTGAGACGAACAATAGAGATACTGAAGAGAAAATAGAAGGACTGGTTTTTTTTTTTTTTTAGTAAAATGAAGATCACAATGTAGACGTTGCTGAAATAAAATGAAACGATGAAATTGATGAAAATAAGATAGCATGTGTTCTCTTCTTTTCTTTCAATCAAAATATATCGAATGATGATCACTAATTCGATGTTTTTACTATTCCAATACTCATATGTTTTCAAAACAAAAAAAAGTTAATGTTCCAGCTCTTTGTGGGCGGAATGAACAGACCATGAAAAAAAAAAAAAAAAAAAATCACAAACAACTGAAAAAGACAGACAAACAAGATCCTATCAATTCTCAATCCTATTCTTATGAATTACACAATTAGTCCTATTCTGTGACTGGGGTTGTCCTTGTCCCATCCTTGTATGTAGGATAGAAGGAGGAAAGGAAGAGGAAAAGATAAAGAAGGAGGAAGGAAGAGGAATTACATGGTAGATTTGAGTGATCTGTCCAAGAAAGAGAGAGAGAGAGAGAGAGAGAGAGAGAGAGAAAGAGAGAGAGAGAGAGAGAGAGAGAGAGAGAGAGAGAGAGAGAGAGAGAGAGAGAGAGAGAGAGAGAGAGAGAGAGAGAGAGAGAGAGAGAGAGAGAGAGAGAGAGAGAGAGAGAGAGAGAGAGAGAGAGAGAGAGAGAGAGAGAGAGAGAGAAAGAGAGAGAAAGAGAGAGAGAGAGAGAGAGAGAGAGAGAGAGAGAGGAGGGGGGGGGGAAGCTATCAATCACAATTAATTTCGATACTGTAATACGAGATACGGTAGAGAATCTCAGCAGCTAATACGTACCATTAATCCATTTGTTATTGTTATCAAAAGTCGAGGAGAATGAACATATAATTAATCTTATCAAGTGGATCGGTTTCAATAATAACTTGATACAATATTTAAATCTTTTTTAAAAGGAGAATTGATTAAAACTATTACCGTTAATGTGTATCCTTCGCACAGAAAAAAATATACATATATACGTATACAGATACGTAGAGCGTTAGACAAATATACATATATATAGATACACATACATACATATGTACGTAATTACATGTTTTCAAGCAAGATCATAGTCTATAGAACCGTCACATAACTCTCCTTCAAGTTGCCAAGGTTTCTGAACTTAAAAATTAAGCCAAAGTCCCTGAAAGTAGCTTTGAAACCCCGTCACACAGCTTTCTCAAGGATGTGTTTACTACAAACTTCTTAAAACTTTCCGCCAAGAATCTTTTCAGACTACTAAGCTAATGGCCCGAGCTGCTAGCGTTACAACCAGCTGTGGGGAGTTATGATCCAGATTTATTATAGAGATTGGGGTTTCGGTCTGTGCTGTATGACGGTATCTGTTTTAAAGTGTGGTTGTGTGTGTGTGCTTGTGTGAGTGTGAGTGTGTGTGTGTGTTGTTTGTTTGTGTGTGTGAATATGTGTGTGTGTGTGTGTGTGTGTATGTGTGTGTGTGAATGTGTGTATGTGTGCGTGTGTGTGTGTGTGTGGCTGTGTGTGTGTGTGTGTGTGTGTGTGTGAATGTTCACGCGTATGTATGTGTGTATATGTTGTGCCACGCTGTGTTGTGTATTAGAGCTTGTATTCACGCACGTGTCTGTATACAAGCGTGTGTTTA
>NC_091568.1:1660919-1670919 GCF_042767895.1 Penaeus vannamei
ACAAGGAAGTAAATAAGAAAAGATAAAAAAGAAGGAAATAAATAAATAAAGAAAGAAACGTTGATAAAAAGAAATAAAGAATAAAATGCTCTAGTCGACATGCAGTTTCTTTGTTCTGCTTAAAGGTGCATGGAAACAGCAGAGGCGATATGCTGAGGAGTGTTTTGCAATTCAGGGAAAACCACTTTCTCTCTGTGTCTGTCTGTCGTTGTTTCTGTGTCTGTCTGTTCATTTTCTTTCTGTTCGTCTGTTTCTGTTCGTGTATATATATTTTGTCTGTCAATTCTCTCTTAATATGTCTGTCTCTCTTTCTCTGTCTGTCTGTCTGTCTGTCTGTTTCTCTGTCTTTCTGTTCCTCTATCACTGTTCCTGTATATATCTTTGTCTGTCCATTCTCTGTCTTTCTGTCTCTGTCTATCCATTCTCTTTCTGTCTGTCTGTCTCTGTCCTTGTGTCTGTCAGTTTATGTCTGTCTGTCAGTCTCTCCCTCTCTCTGTCTGTCTCTCTTTCTCTGTCTGTCTGTCTCTTCTTCTCTCTCTGTCTGTCTCTCTTTCTCTTTCTGTCTGCCTCTCTCTGTCTGTCTGTCTCTCTCTCCCTCTTCCTCTCTTTCTCTCTCTGTCTGCCTGTCTCTCTCTCCCTCTTCCTCTCTTTCTCTCCTCCCCTCCCTCTCTCTCTCTCTCTCTCTCTCTCTCTCTCTAACGTAAAATAGAGAAAGAAAATTATAAAAAAATAACCATCAATAAAAGCATTATGGCGATTTAAAGAACAGAATAATACCTAAGATTCGTAACATCAGGAGTATTGAACTTAACACTCCTCCCTCCTTTCCGTTCAAATGTAATTATTGGGTTTTGGTATCTGCTGGTGTTACGTCCTGTTCAGCGTTCTCCTTCCTATCTGTTCATCGCTTCTCCATTTTTGTTTTTCTTTTCTTTTCCTGGTTTAAAAGGAAGGTTGATTTTCTATTGCTTTTCATTTTTTTTTTTTTTTTTTTGCTTTAAAAGAAAGGTTGATTTTCTATCCTTTTTTTTTTTTTTTTTTTTTTTTGCTTCTTCTCTTTCTTTTTCTCGTACGTCAGTCGTCTTCTATTCACTCTTTTATTTTTCCTTCTTTTATCTCCCATACCTCGTTCTTCCCCATCCGCTTTCTTCTTCTTCCTCGTCCTTTCTCCTCCTCTTTCTCTCCCTTACTTCTGCATTTCAGTCTCTTCAATTTCCTCCTTCTTCCTCTTCTTTTCTTTCTTCTTTCCTCTGCTCTTCGTAATTCTCCCCATCAAGCACTTTCTCTTTCCTCTTCCCTCCATTTCTCCTCTTTCAGTCTTCTTCCAGAATCTTGACTTCCTCCTGCCCTTCGCCCTGTCCCTCAGACCCCCCCCCCTCCCCCCGTTCCTCCAAGCCCTTACCCCCATACTCCCTCCCCCACCACCCTCCCCCTCCCTCTTCCAGACCATCATAACCCTCACACAACCCTTATCCCCCCCCCTTACCTCGCCGATTTTACAGCCACACTTTCTCTCTCTCTCTCTGTCTGTCTCACTTTCTCTCTCTCCCTGTCTGTCTCTGTCTCACTTTCTCTCTCTCTGTCTCTGTCTCTCTCTCTTGCTCTCTCTCTCTCTCTCTCTCTCTTCTGTCTCTCTCTCTCTCTCTCTCTCTCTCTCTCTCTCTCTCTCTCTCTCTCTCTCTCTCTCTCTCTCTCTCTCTCTCTCTCTCTCTCTCTCCCTCCCTTGCCCCCTCCCTCCCTCTCCCCCACCTTCTCCCTCCCTCCCTCCCTCTCCCTGCTTCCCAGAACGGCCGCTTTTAAGGAGAACCGATCGACAGCTCTCCCATTGTGTCAACGCCGGTGTGCAGTTGCAGGATGGGCCGCCCCGTCGTCGTGCTGCTCGCCTCTCTACCGCCATGCAGGAGATGGGACTGCGTGAGGGCGGGGGTGGGGGGGTGGGGGGTTGGAGGAGGGGGAGGTGCGATGGGGTGCTGGGTCTTGACTGCTCCTGGGGGACTTGGAGCGGAGGTGGGGGTTCAGGGTGGGTATATGTGGGTGGGAGTTTATTTGTTGTGTGTGTGTGTGTCTTTTCCGTTTGTTTATATGCGTTTTTGTCTGTCTGACTCTTTCGTTCTCTCGCTCTTTCTTTCTCTCTGTTTCTGTCTGTCTGTCTGTCTCTCTCTCTCTCTCTCTCTCTCTCTCTCTCTCTCTCTCTCTCCCTCTCTCTCTCTGTCTCTCCCTCCCTTTCTCTCTCTCTCTCTCTCTCTCTCTCTCTCTCTCTCTCTCTCTCTCTCTCTCTCTCTCTCTCTCTCTCTCTCTCTCTCTCTCTCTCTCCCCCTCTCTCTCTCTCTCTCTCTAACCCTTTCTTTCTATTTAACGGGAGTTTGCAGTCGACACATCTGGTTTAAGTGATTGCCTAAGGAGATATCTGCATTCATAGAGCGACACATATTCATCATTGCATGAATTTGCGTAAGTATATATGTTTGTATATATGTATGTATGTAGGTATGTATGCATGTATGTATGTGTCTATGTATGTGTCTATGTATGTATGTATGTATATATGCATGTATGTATGTGTCTATGTATGTATGTATGTATATATGCATGTATGTATGTGCCTATGTATGTATGTATGTATATATGCATGTATGTATGTGTCTATGTATGTATGTATGTATATATGCATGTATGTATGTGTCTATGTATGTATGTATGTATATATGCATGTATGTATGTGTCTATGTATGTATGTATGTATTTATGCATGTATATGTGTCTATGTATGTATGTATGTATATATGCATGTATGTATGTGTGTATGTATGTATGTATATATGCATGTATGTATGTGTCTATGCATGTATGTATTTATATGTGCATGTATGTATATACAGTATTGTTTGCATATATGTGCATACACGTAAATGTTTATAAGAGCACATGTTATTTTTTCAGAAAGGATGGAGGTGTCTGGCTATATATATATATATATATATATATATATATACTATATATATATACATATATATATATATATATATATATATATATATATATATATATATATATATATATACTATATATATATACATATACATATACATATACATATATATATATATATATATATATATATATATATATATATATATATATATATATATATATATATATATATATATATATATATATTATACATATGTAAATAATATTATATATATGTAAAGTATAAAACGAACCCACCAACCCAGCCATATTTCCTGATTCTCTCATTAAGAGGTTCTTCATCTTTGGGTCTGCGTCACACACATAAAAATAAGAATAAGAGTAAATAATGTCACACACAAAACATGAAAATAAAAATAAGAATGAATAATGTCACGCACACAAAAAAAAAATAATGAATAAATGAGAGCAAATAAAACAAAAATAAATGTAAATAAAAATAAAACCACCTCTTAGTCCCCTTTCGAAACACACACACAAAACAAACAAACAAATAAATAAAAGTAAATAAATGAAAACAAAAATAAACAAAAATAAAAATAAAACCGCCTCATAGTCCCCTTTCGACACACACACACAAAATGAATAAATAAATAAATAAACAAATAAAGGGTAAATAGATACTAAAAAATGAAAAACCCGCCTCATAGTCCCCTTTCGACACACACACACACACGCACAAAATAAAATAAATATAAATAAATAAGAGTTAAATAAAAAAAATAAATAAAAATACAAATAAAAGCGCCACATAGTCCCCTTTCGACAAACACACACACACGCACACACAAAACAGAAAAACAAAACAAACTTTCGACACACATACACACAAAATAAAATAAAAATAAATAAACAAGAGTAAATGAATAATAAAAAATAAATAAAAAAAGCGCCTAATAGTCCCTTTCGACACACACAAAACAAACAAACAAACAAATAAGAGTAAATAAATAAACAAGAGTAAATAAATAATAAAAATAAATAAAAAAGCGCCACATAGTCCCCTTTCGACACACACACACAAAACAAACAAACAAATAAGAGTAAATAAATAATAAAAAATAAGTAAAAAAAGCGCCACATAGCCCCCTTTTGACACACGCACACAAAACAAACAACCAAATAAACAAGAGTAAATAAATAATAAAAAAAAGCGCCACATAGTCCCCTTTTGACACACGCACACACAAAACAAACAAACAAACAAATAAGAGTAAATATATAAACAAGAGTAAATAAATAATAAAAAATAAATAAAAAAGCGCCACATAGTCCCCTTTTGACACACCCACACACACAAAACAAACAAACAAATAAACAAGAGTAAATAAATAATAAAAAAAATAAAAATAAAAGCGCCACATAGCCCCCTTTCGACACACACACACACACACACACACACACACAAAACAAAAAAACAAAACAAACTTTCGACACACATACACACAAAACAAAATAAATATAAATAAACAAGAGTAAATAAAGAAATAAGAAAATAAATAAAAATAAATAAATAAAAGCGCCACTTAGTCCCCTTTCGAGCGAGAGATCTAAATTCTTCTCGTCTCCCACATCGCTCGTACAGGGAATGTTAACAGATGAACACCAGGATGCTCGTTCCCTCTCGTTTCGTGCAACTTTTCAACAAATAATCAACTTTATTTGACTGAAAGAGCAGCGGCGTCATGTTCAACTCTCTGAACACTTTGGCTTGTTCTCCCGCTGTTCAGAATTCAGGCAATGAAGTGTAGTGCACTGGCATTAACATAAGTTTTTTTTTTTTTTTTTTTTTTTTTTTTTTGAGAAGGAAATGTAAGGAACGAATCATTTACGAAATGGCCAGAAAAAGAAGGAAAAATATATATATACACATAGATTTACATACGTTCATATATCTATTTTACGATCTTTCTATCTATGTAAGGAACGAATCATTTATGAAATGGTAAAAAAAAAAAAAAAAAAAAAAAAAAAAAAAAAAATATATATATATATATATATATATATATATATATATATATATATATATATATATATATATATATACATATGTATATGTATATAAATATATATATATATTTATATATATATATATATATATATACACACACAGATATACAAACGTTCATATATCTATTTTACGATCTTTCTATCGATCGATCTATCTATCTATCTATCTATCTATCTATCTATCTATCTATCTATCTATCTATCTATCTATCTATCTATCTATATATATATATATATATATATATATATATATATATATATATATATATATTTATATATATATATATATATATATATATATATATATATATATATATATATATATATATATATATATATATTCATCTATCTAGCCATCAATCTATATTTCTATCTATCTATCTATTTATCTATCTATCTAACTATGAATCTATATTTCTATCTATCTATCTATTTATCTATCTATCAATCTATATATCTATCTATCTATCTATCTATCTATCTGTCTATCTATCGATCTAACTATCAATCTATATTTCTATCTATCTATCTATCTAATTATCTATCTATCTATCTATCTAATTATCTATCTATCTAACTATCGATCTATATTTCTATCTATCTATCCAATTATCTATCTATCTAACTATCAATCTATATTTCTATCTATCTATCTATCTGTCTATCTATCTATATAATTCTAAAAGTGACATAGACAAAAGAAATAAATTCAAATAACAGAACCTTAACCAAATGACAAGAAAAAATAAAAATGACAGAGAGGAGAATGATAATAAATTCGGAATAAAATAAAAGATACTTAAACAGCTTTCCATACACGAATTACTTACACAAGGAGTTAACACTTATATGCAACATTAATTAACAAGGAAATATAAGCTTTCATCGTTAGCAAAATGTTGCAAGGTGGATAATGATGGAAAATGAGTGCATGTAGGAGCGAGAAATAATTATAGGAGTTAGGAAATAAGTGAACGTAAGTGATAACAAAAAGGATGATGAAGAAGAGAAAGAGGAAGAAGAAAAATGAAGAAAAAAAACAGATTAAAAAGAAGAAGAAGAAGACGAAAGTAAAAAGGAAGAAGAAAAACACACACAAAAAGAAAGAAAGAAAAAAGTGCGAAAGATGACAAAAAGAAAAAAGAATAGAAAAAAAAATAAAGGAAAAATATTGCGAATTGCACGTGACATCATTAGTAAAAAGAGGAAAGAGAAAGGAAATAAAAATGTACGTAAAAGTGTAAATGACAAAACGTGGAAAAAAGGGAAAAGCAAAAATATAGATAATATTAAGAGAGAGAGAAAAAAAAGTTTATGACGGAGAATATTCGAAAAGAAAAAATATGGCGATTTGATGATAAAAAGAAGATTAATTGAAAGGTATATACAAAATTAAATATATCAGTCTATCGTGATAATAACAATAAAAACAGAAAATAAAAACATGATTCTACATGTTAGGTCATGATAAAAAGTCTGAAAAAAAAGAAAAAAGAGAAAAAGAATTTATACATATCTAATAATAATAACAATAATAATAATAATAATAATAATAATAATAATAATAATAATAATAATAATAATAATAATAATAATAACAATAATAATAATAACAATAATAGCAATAATTAAAATAATAATAAAGATGATAAAGGAAATAAAAGAAAAAAATAAATCGACATAAAAGGTCAAAATAAGAATAAAGAAAAAAAAATAAATAAAAAAGAGAGCCATGTACCATAGGAAGGCCCTCGGTACGCTACTAACACAAGTCCCACACATTATACATATATAATAATATATATATAATGATATTATATAATAATAATAATAATAATAATAGTAATAATAGCAATAATAATAATAATAATAATGATAATAAAGGAAATAAAACAAAAACATAATTCACCATAAAAGGTAAAAATAAAAACAAAAAAATAGAATAAATAAAAAATAAATAAAATGAAAATAAATAAATATATAAAAAGAGAGACCTACCATAGGAAGGCCCTCGGTAAGCTACTAACACGTCCCCCACAGGGTACGTCAGCCTCTGAACTCAGGTGTGAAGCCTCAAGTGTGAGCTTTGGGGAACGGGTTAAGGGTGATGTCAAGCTGAAGGGTGAGGTTTAAGGGTGACGTGAGAGGGAGGATACCCTTAAAAAGCAAGTCTTGAGGGGACGTATGCGTGAGAATAGATGAGAGACTGTACTGTGAAGGGGAGAAAATATGTTGCGTGTAATCATCAATAGGTATACGATTTTTTTTTTTTATTTACATCTGTTAATGATTGTTATCTGTTATTTTCTATTTATATATTTATTTCTTTTTTTTTCCTTTTTTTGGGGGGGGGTCATTGTTATCTTAATTTCTGTTGGATTAATTATTTTCTGTTGCTTATTTTGCCTTAGTAACTGATGTTTCACGAAGATCATTTTTTCTCGTAGATGAAGTGACAGAATAAGATTTTATTTTAGAACTGAGCACAAGGCCTGTGATGTTAATGGGCCAAGATAATGTTACGAAAATCAAAAGACTCTTACAGACACCTTTACATACGTAGCCTACAAACATTTAATAATCCATAGGTGTGTGTGTATACATACATGGATATATATCTATACATGTATATCCTATATATTCTCATACGTCTATATATATCTACACACACACACACATACATAAACACACACACAAACACTCTCACACACACACACACATACACACACATACACACACACACACACACACACACACACACACACACACACACACACTCACACACACACACACACACACACACACACAAATATATATATATATATATATATATATATATATATATATATATATATATATATATATAAATATATATATATATATATAAATATATATATATATATATATATATATATATATATATATATATATATATATATATATATATATAAAGAGGATTTGTGTGTACACATGTATGCATGCATGAACATAAACCTACGTATGCCAAAATACGATTCTTCCCAGGAGATAATAACAATATTCTTTTCTAAAAGAAGAGTAAAGATATTAAGAAGCATTAAAAAAAAAAAATCTCGTCTCTTAAATAATTTGTTTTTCCCTCGAATTTTTTAGGCGTCAACTCATATCGTACGCTATAACGCCAGACTTTTTTTTTTCCTTTTTTTTCCTATCTGATTACCATGAAAGATTGCATTCGGATAAAATTCCACGCTCGAGAGTATCATCAATGTCTTTGTTTATATTCTCAAAATAAATCTACAGAAAAAGGGAAGTGAATTTGAAAAAGTGATAACGTTAATAAAGGCGAACCCGAGAGAGACAGCGCCGGCAGCTGGCCCAAGTTCTCGTACTGTTTGTTCAGATCCTTTTGGGATAGAATTAGATTAGACGAACTATTTCGATGGCTATTTTGGATCAAAACAAAGAATAGGCAAATACATTTATAATATAGACCGATGCAGAGACCGAGTATGCCTTGATGTATTTAGGTGAGTGCATTCTAGGACACATCTTACGTCAGGCATAGAAGACAGGGCAAGTATATATGCATACCTTCGTGAGTCTTTCAAAATATTTTAGTGTTATATTCTTACACTGACTTGCATAATGACTTAGGTTATGAGATATTTTAATTTCAAATAAATCGTGTGGTTATTTATTATATATATATATATATATATATATATATATATATATATATATATATATATATATATATATATATATATATATATATATATATATTGAGATATGAATCATCAGTTGAGTATTGTTCATGGACTGAATATGTTATTTGAATGTCACGGAGAACCAAATGTAACAATAACATATACACTGCAATTCCTTCCATATTTATCATTCCTAATGGTTTCGAAGGATAAAATACTTGGAAACTGACACCATCACAAAAACAGTATTTCCGTCGCATGCATAATAATAATAATAATAATAATAAAATAAAATAAAAAATAAAAAAATAAAATAAAATAAAAATAAGAATAAAGATAAAAATAAAAGATAAAGAGAGTTTGAATCAAAGAAGAGAGAAGAGATAAGGAGAGGCAAGAGATGAGAAAAAAGATCGATTCTACACAGATATAAACGCAGACAGACAGACAGAAAAGGAATAAAATAAACATTGAAGGGATAGAAGAAAGAAGAAAGAAGAGGCGAGGGATGAGAAAGGAAGAGATAGATTCTACACAGAAAGAAACAGAGACAGACAGACAGGACAGGAAAGAAAAAATATATATGTTGGAGAGATAGAATAAAGAAGAGAGAAAAGATAAGGACAGGTGAGAGATGAGAAAGGAAGATAGAAACAGAGACGGACAGACAGGAAAGGAAAAAAAAATATTGAAAAGATAGAATAAAGGAGTGAGAAAAGAGGAGAAGAGGTGAGAGATGAGAAAGAAAGAAACAGAAACAGACAAACAGACAGGAAATAAAAGAATAAAAAAAAATGAAGAAGATAGAATAAAGAAGAAAGAAAAGATATAAAGAGGAGAGATGAGAGAAAAAAAAAAAAAAACAAATTCTACACAAACACAAACAGAAACAGACAGACAGACTCAGAAGAAAACAACAAGAATCAAACGTGTTTCCTTTTTCCACAGAGGGACACCCTATCCATCATGGAGGGACCTGGCCATGTTTCCTCTATCTCATTTTCAAGCGAGGACATGGCTATTTATTCTCCATGCTGTATCCGCCTCATAGGAACTCATCAACGTGCTTCATTTGTTTTAGATTTTTGAAAAAAGGAGAGAGAGAGAATTCCCTTTTCTTTTATATAATAATTGTAGTAGTAGTAGTAATGGTAATAGTAGTAGTAGTAATAGCAGTAGTAGTAATAGTAGTAGTAGAAGTGGTAGTGTTAATAGTAGCAGTAGTAGTAGTAGTAGTAGTAGTAGTAGAAGTGGTAGTGTTAGTAATAGCAGTAGTAGTAGTAGTAGTAATAGTAATAATAGTAGTAGTA
>NC_091568.1:1683419-1685919 GCF_042767895.1 Penaeus vannamei
CCAAAACAATCATAACAATGAATAAAAATAATTACATTATACAAGAGGTTCTTAAAAAAAAATAAAATAAAAAATAAGATTCTACAAACAATGAATAATCCAAAACAATAATAACAATGAATAAAAATAATTACATTATACAAGAGGTTCTAAAAAAAAAAGATTCTACAAACAATGAATAATCCAAAACAATAATAACAATGAATAAAAATAATTACATTATATAAGAGGCTCTAAAAAAAAAAAAAATCTACAAACAATGAATAATCCAAAACAATAATAACAATTAATACATTATAATTACATTATACAAGAGGTTCTAAAAAAAAAAAAAAAGATTCTACAAACAATGAATAATCCAAAACAATAATAACAATGAATAAAAATAATTACATTATACAAGAGGTTCTAAAAAAAAAAAAAGAAAAAAAAAAGATTCTACAAACAATGAATAATCCAAAACAATAATAACAATGAATAAAAATAATTACATTATACAAGAGGTTCTAAAAAAAAAAAAAAGATTCTACAAACAACGAATAATCAAAACCAATAATAACAATGAATAAAAATAATTACATTATACAAGAGGCTCTAAAAAAAAAAAAAATCTACAAACAATGAATAATCCAAAACAATAATAACAATTAATACATTATAATTACATTATACAAGAGGTTCTAAAAAAAAAAATCTACAAACAATGAATAATCCAAAACAATAATAACAATGAATAAAAATAATTACATTATACAAGAGGTTCTAAAAAAAAAAAAGATTCTACAAACAATGAATAATCCCAAACAATCATAACAATGAATAAAAATAATTACATTATAGAAGAAGTGCAAAAAAAAAAAAAAAAAAAAAAAAAAAAAGATTCTACAAACAATGAATAATCAAAAACAATAATAACAATGAATAAAAATAATTACATTATACAATAGGTTCTAAAAAAAAAAAAAAAAAAAAAAAAAAAGATTCTACAAACAATGAATAATCCAAAACAATAATAACAATGAATAAAAAAAATTAAATTATACAATAGGTATAAAAAAAAAAAAAAAAAAAAAAAAAAAGATTCTACAAACAATGAATAATCCAAAACAATAATAACAATGAATAAAGATGATTACATTATACAAGAGGTTCTAAAAAAAAAAAGAAAAAAAAAGGATTCTACAAACAATGAATAATCCAAAACAATAATAACAATGAATAAAAATAATTACATTATACAAGAGGTTCTAAAAAAAAAAGATTCTACAAACAATGAATAATCAAAAACAATCATAACAATGAATAAAAATAATTACATTATACATGAGGTTCTAAAAAAAAAAAAAAAAAAAGATTCTACAAACAATGAATAATCCAAAACAATAATAACAATGAATAAAAATAATTACATTATACAAGAGGTTCTAAAAAAAAAAAGAAAAAAAAAAGATTCTACAAACAATGAATAATCCAAAACAATAATAACAATGAATAAAGATAATTATATTATACAAGAGGCTCCTGACCTTTGCTAACCCGACCTCAGCAGCCTGGCTAAGCTCCAAAGACAGGACGTTGCACAAGAGCCAAGATCGACAACCGGCCCCTGTTGCAGATCGTGACGCCAGAATCACGAACTCCCGGTCAAAAATCGAGTTTCTCAATAAAATAATATATATTTTTCATATATCACGTGTTTAGATTGTATTACTTGTGAGCTTGAGTGGGCTATGCTATAAACTGATCTAAAGATGCCAGTCTGTCTGTCTCTCTCTCTCTCTTTCTTTCTTTCTTTCTTTCTTTCTTTCTTTCTCTCTCTCTCTCTCTCTCTCTCTCTCTCTCTCTCTCTCTCTCTCTCTCTCTCTCTCTCTCTCTCTCTCTCTCTCTCCCTTTCTTTCTTTCTTTCTATGTCTTAAGCAACAACAGCAACAACAACAACAACAACAACAACAACATCTTTCTTTCTTTCTTTCTTCTTCTTTCTTTCTCTCTCTCTCTCTCTCTCTCTCTCTCTCTCTCTCTCTCTCTCTCTCTCTCTCTCTCTCTCTCTCTCTCTCTCTCTTTCTCTCCCTCTCTCTCTCATATACCAAATTTGTATACTTGTGTAGTTGCAATTGAGGTGCTTTTTACGTAGGGTTTTGACAGCAGGTTTGGGATATTCTGTACCAGTGTGCACTGTTGCAAGACTGACTAGGAACGGGAGTCTGATGGAGAACGTATGGCTGTTAATTGAGGTCTGGCTAATATGTTCAAAGAGCGGTTAAAATGCTTTTGAAGTCAGGAAAGATTTTTTTTTTTTTGTGGTTTGCATCTGTTGTGTTTGTGTGTATGTGTTGATATAGCTGTCATTGTCTCTGTCTATCTGTCTGTCTGTCTTTTTATTCATCTATTTAGAAAGCTTTTAAAGTTGGGAAAGAGTTTTTTTTTAGTTTTGCGTCTGTTGTGTTTGTTTGTGTGTATTGGTCTAGCTGTCATTGTTTGTCTATCTGTCTGTCTGTAT
>NC_091568.1:1718419-1730919 GCF_042767895.1 Penaeus vannamei
GAGGAGGGAGAGGAGGAGGAGGAGGGAGAGGCTGTAAAGAGTAAGGAATGTCTCGTTGTACCAGAACCGACATGACGTACGTTTGGTTCGCCGTTTGAGAGGATTCGGAAAGTCTACGATGTCCGATGTTTTATTTATTTATCTTTTCATCTTTCTTATTCATTTTTATTCATTTGTATTCTATATATATTTGTTTTCTTTTTTCTTTCTTTATTTCTTTTTTATTATTTTTTATTTGTTTATTTTTTCGTCTTTTTATTCATTTGTATTATATATGTATTTGTTTTCTTTTTTTCTTTGTTTATTCTTTTTTTTATTATCTTTTTGGGCGGATCGCGAAAGGAGAGAGAGAAGAATCAGATACAAATCATCCTGCTTTTCTTTTCTTTTATTTGCTTACTTATCTATCTATTTATCAGATATCCCGTTAAATACTTAATTAATTACTTAAACAAATACTTCACTTTTGCCTTGTGCTCGAATTCCATGCCATATTTTTTTTACCGACACTTGGCAAGTTTTTTCTGTCTGATGCTGAACATTTGCTGACAAGACAGAGGAATGTGAGGGTTGTTTATGCTGGAATATATATATATATATATTTATTTATTTTCCTTTCCTTTTTTTTCTTTTTTTTTTTGAGACATTTTTCTTTTTTTTTCCTTTATTCAGTTAAAATGGATATCGGCTTATTTGTCTCTTTAGGTTATCATGTGTATATCTCTAGACACACACACACGCACACGCTCACACACACACACCGATACACACACACACACAAACACCGAGACACACACACACAAACACCGAGACACACACACACAAACACCGAGACACACCCACACACACACACACACACACACACACACACAAACACACACACACACACACACACACACACACACACACACACACACACACACACACACACACACACACACACACACACACACGCCATATATCGCCCCCACCGTCTATTTTTCGACACGGTTCAATAGCAGACTACTTTCCCCTCATGACAGCAACTTCCCATATCCATGAGGCTGCGTCTACATGTATTGGCAGACCAGATGGGAATTCAGACATTTTTTCTCCTTTTCGTAAATTTTAGTAATTATTTTTATTGTTGCTGTTGTTGCTATTATTTATATTTTTTATTGTTATTCTTCTTCTTATTATTATTATTATTATTGTTATTGTTGTTTTGTTGTTGTTGTTGTTGTTATTATTATTATCATTGTTATCATTATCATTATTATCATTACCATCATTACTATTTTCATTATCATTGTCAACGATAACACTACCACCATCATCACTACTCTTATTATTAATATCATAATGATCTTTGATTCTTATCATTAATACAATATTGGCATTATCATTATCACTGTTATCATTATTAGTAGCAGTATTTCCAGTAATGATAATAGCTGTATTGTCCTTATTATCATCATTATCATTGCCCCAGTCCACAGTTAATATAGTATGATTCGAAACGTATTCATGTTGACAAATGTAGAAAAGGTATGAATGAGAATGGATATCTCCTGTATTGTGAAGATATCCATTCTCATCCATACCTTTTCCACAATAGTATGATTTATATAAGATTTTGTTCTTCAGAAGAGCATGTCAAAGCTCGTGACTAAAAAACCCTTGAGTCGATTCTCTCTGAGTCTAAGAATCAGTTACTTTATAAGAATCTAGCTGTTCCTAACAAAGTATTTTTTTTTTTAATTCATCCAACTTTTTATTTGATTCGTTGGTTACAAAGCCCAATAACTTCTGTAACCAAATAATAATCATGATAAAAAAAATAATGATGATGATGATAGTGATGATGGCGATAATGATGATGATAATAATAAAAAACATAAAAATCCTTATAACAATAATGATAAATGTGATGTCCCTTTATATCCTTTCTCTCTGAGACTAGAAATCAAAGACTTCATAACAGTTAATCTGCCTTAATAATGCAGGTTTTTATTCTAGTATTAATCCAGTCACTTATTCAATTCCTTGATTACACTACCCAGTACTCTTATAATCATAGATAATACGTAAATATTTCCTGATATGATATGTCCTTACAATGTCCCTTGAGATGCTTATCAACCTTTTTTTTTTTATTATTTCTCCTCTATCGTACCATTCCCAGGTACAGCAATATACACAATGGTATATGTTCATTCCCTTTTGTTCACAAGAATAATATCCGGTGTTCTGTACTGAGGAAAGTGGTCATATTGGATATTTATGTCCCGTGATAACTTCACCTTCTTGTTCTCAACTATTTTCTTGGGAATATGTTCGTGGCATTTATCTTCTTACAAGATGATATTCTTTATATAATATCCAGTGTGTTATTGTTGCTATATTGTCGTGGTCTGTCTATCTGTCTGTCTCTCTCTCTCTCTCTAGGTAAGGTCTCTCTCTTGCTCTGTTTCTCTTTCTCTCTCTGTCTGTCTGTCTCTCTCTCTCTCTCTTTCTCCATCTGACTGTCTGTCTGTCTGTCTGTCTCTGTCTCCCTCTCTCCCTCCCTCCCTCTCTCTCTCTCTCTCTCGCTCTCTCTCTCTCAGTCGCGCTCTCTCTCTCTCTCTCTCTCTTTCTCAGTCGCTCTCTCTCTCTCTCTCTCTCTCTCACTCACTCACTCTCCCTCTCTCTTTCTCTCTCTGTCTCCCTCCCTCCATCCCTCGCTCCCCTTCTCTCTCTCTCTCTCTCTCTCTCTCTCTCTCTCTCTCTCTCTCTCTCTCTCTCTCTATCTATCTCTCTCTCTCACTCTCTCTCTCTCTCTCTCTATTTGGGGAGAGGGGCAAATTTGCATATTCAATTCAACATGTAGTATACTTCCACTATTTTTCTCCACATATTCTGCAAAATGTCGAGTCTCCTATTTATCTATTTTACTATTTCACACAATTAACCCCTAATCCTTGCTCACAAACTACAACCATCACTGCTTTCATTTATACTTTCAAATAAAAAATTTCTCAAACAATTCTCTCTTTCTTTCGTCTTTTGTTTAGCAGCTGATGTCTAAGGAATAAATCTTAATGAATGTCCACATACTTTCTTGTCTTCCCATCTCCGTATCTCATCCCTGTTCCGAGATCTTTTATATTCTTTATATTTATGGTCTTCTATTTATATTTATTCCCTTTGGTCTTTGTCGGAATTCGAGACCTAACTTCCTAAATCATTTTCCTTATTTATTTTTTTTTTTTTCAAATTTTCTATTTTTTAGTTTTTAATTTCTATTTCTTAATTTTCTTTCTTCAAATTTTCTATTTCTTAGCTTATTGTTTATGCTATTTCTGACACCGCCACTGCTATTACTATTCTGCTATTACTACTGTTGGTACCGTTTATGCTACTGATGCTGATGTTGCTAACATTATGATAATCATTATTATTATTATTGTTGTTGTTGTTGTTGTTGTTGTTACTGTCGTTGTTGTTTTTGTTGTTGATGTTGTTGTTGCTGTTGCTGTTGCTGTTGTTAGTGTTGTTGTTGTTGTTGTCGTTGTTGTTGTTGTTGTTGCTGTTGTTGTTGTTGTTGTTGTTGTTGTTGTTGTTGTTGTTGTTGTTGTTGTTGTTGTTGTTGTTGTTGTTGTTGTTGTTGTTGTTGCTGCTGCTGCTGCTGTTGTTGTTAGCATCATCATTATCATTGCTGTTGTTATCATTATTATCATCATGATTATCATTTACTATCATTATTACTGTTACTGTAATCGATTTATCATCATTATTACTTTTCTTGATAGTATTATCATCATTATCATTATCAATATCATTATCACTCCTATCATCATGGTCATTATCATTATTAGGCCTATCATCATCAGGGTTATCATCATTATTAGCCCTATAATCAGGGTTATTATCATTATTAGTCCTACCATCATCGGTATCATTATTATTAAGCCTATCATCATCATTAGTCCTATCACCATTATTATTAGTAATATCATCATCACCATTATTAATCCTGTCATTATCATCATCACTATTATCAATCTTATCATCATCATCATCATCATTATTAGCCCTATCATTATCACCATTATTAGTCCTATCATTATCATCGCGTTAGTCTTATCATCATCATTATTAGTAATATCATCATCACCATTATCAATCCTATCATCAGCATCATTATTAGGCCTATCATCATCACCATTATTAATCTTATCATCATCATTATTAGGCTTATCATCATCATCATCATATTTATCATTAGTAATCCTATCATCATCATCATTATTAGTCCTATCATCCTCCTCATCATTAGGCCTATCATCGTCATTAGTCCTATCATTATCATCATTATTAGTCCTACCATCACCATTATTAATCCTATTATTATCATCATTATTAGTCCTATCATCATCACCATTATTAATCCTATCATCATCATCATTATTACCATTGCCCTCATCACTATTACCATCATTATTACCCCAGTTATTACCCCCGCCCCGTGCACAGCTCTCCTGTTCTTTGTTCTTTGTTCTCTCAAGACAGCCACAGCATCTCAAGGCTTGTTTATGAGAAGAATTTACATGTACTGCAGTATGTAGGATAGGAATAAGAGAAGGGGGAATAAATGAATGGATAAGGAAGAGGGAAATATGGATGAGGGAAGGATAAAGGCGGAAGTGAAATGGGTTTGTTGTGTTCTGTGTTTGTTGTTTAATTGTTGTTCTTGTTTTTTGTTGTTGTTATTGTTATTATGATTGTTATTGTTATTCGTGACTGTGGATAGGTTTTAGGTTTACTGTTATCGTATAATCATTATCACCATTAACATATCCTTTTTATCAACATCATCTCTTCATCATTATTATCATTATCATCATCATCATCATCTCTTCGTCACAATCATCATTATCATCATCTCTTCATCACCATCATCACTATCATCATCATCATTACCATCATCATCTCTTTATCACCATCATCACCATCAACATTATCATCATCTCATTGCCATTATCATCATCTATTCATCACCATCATCACCATTACCATTATCATCATCTTGATGAACACGAAGGTAAAAATAATGTTAACAAGCACGATTGCAAGAAATATTAATGATGATCATATATTATGAAGCACAGTTACCAGAATCAGCGATATAAGTAATGTTATGATTTATAATAACGGTAATGATGATGATACTGTTAATGATGATTATTATGGTGATGCGGATGAGAATGATGATGATGAAATTGATGATGGATAATAGATAATGTAATAATAATAGTGATTATGAAAATAATAATGGTAACTATAGTACTAATAATAGTAATGATAATAATGAGAACAATGATAATGATAATGATTATTACAATAATGATAAGAATCCTTATAATGATAGAATTAATGATAACGATAATGATGATAATGATAATATCAAGAATGATGATGATAGTGATGATATTAATGACAATAATAATAATGATAATAATAATAACAATAACAACAACAACTATTATTCATATTAAAACTATTACTGTTGCTATGATTACTACTATTACAAAACTTTTACTACTACTTCTACTAATGCTGACCCTACTACTACTACGATAATAACACTGATAACAAAACAATATTGACAATAAAATAATAACAAAATACACAATACCTCTTAGACACGAACATTTTCCTAACACCCTTAATCCCCCCACCCCACCCACCCACCAACCCACCTCTTAAAAACATTTTCCAAACACCCTACAACCCCCCCACCCCATCCCCACCCCCACCCACCCCCAGTCCTGTCGTACGTGTGTCAGTCACCCAAGAGGAAGCACCCCCCTCGCGTGCTCTCCTCTCTCTCTCTCTCTCTCTTTCCCTCCCCTCCCCTCCCCTCCCTCCCTCCCTCCCTCCCTCCCTCCCTCCCTCCTCCCTCCTTCCTTCCTCCCCCTCCCTCCTTCCCTCCCCCTAAACTCCTTCCCTCCCCCTCCCTCCTTCCCTCCCCCTCCCTCCTTCCCTCACCCTCCCTCCCTCTCTCTCTCCCGTCCCTCCCTCCCTCCCTCCCCCTCCCTCCCTCCCTCTCCCTCCCTCCCCTGATCCATTTCCCGAATTAAAGACCACCTTAAGAAAATGATGGTAGGGTCTTGAGTCACGGCTACGGAGTGTGGAGAGATCGGCGTCTCGGGTACTATAGGATGTGACCGAGCGACTGCTGTGTAGTGTTGTATGGATATGGAATGGGTATTAAGTGTTTTTTTGTTGTTGTTGTTGTTGTTTTTTTTTTGTTTTTTTTAGGGGGAGGGGGGTAGGGGTAGGGTGGAATTATTTTTTTCTCTCTAGATAAATTGTTGGTCATTAATCAGATTTTTTTTATTGTATTATAATATTTTTTTGTTATTATCATTAACATTTTCATTATTATTATTATTTTCGCTATCATTATTTTTATTGATATTAGTAAAACAATTTGTTTTATCATTACTATCGCCAATATCATTATAATTTTCAATATTATCCTTATTATTGTTACCAGTATTATCATCTAATATATATGTTTATATATTTTTTATTTTATTTTCCTTTTCCGACATGAGTAGACATTTCTTATAATTCTATTCTCTCTAGAATGATAATTGATGTTTGTATTTTTTATCCATCAATTCACATAGGTTCCTTTATCCTTGTAAATATTAAAGGATTTCGAGATCAGAAGACAAGAACAAATTACAAATAACAAGAACAAACCAAAGCCAGACTTACAAATACAAGCAAAGTCTTTGGCAAATAAACTTTCCAAATAACGATTAAAAACAAAAGCAAAGTGAACATCCTCTTCGGAAAGCGACCTAAAATCAAGCCGAAGTGAAGCCGTAGCGAAACAGTAAATGAAACACCAAACGAAACCAGAAATGAACCCGAATGAAACCTTAGTGAAACCCGAACGAAACACTGAAGCGAAACCGAGATAAACTTAAATTGAAATCCAAACGAAATATAAAGCGAAACCCCAAATGCAAAACTCGAGCGAATCCCTAAGTGAAGCCCACGCGATACCCGAATCGAAGCCCTAAACGAAACCCAAGAAGCCAAAATGAACCCCGAACGAGACCCAAAGCGAAACAATTAACGAAACCCAGGAAGCCGAAACGAACCCCAAACGACACTCGAAACACTAAACGAAGCTTCGAGCCATTCGTAAACACAGCGGATGTGAAGAGAAACCAAATGACTCGGAAATATCTCGAACGCCTCCGAACGAAACAACAAGAGTCACTTAACCGAATTATCCGCACGTCGGAAATCGATGGCGAATTGTCCGAATAAGCGACTTGATAATCAGTTGACGCGCTGGAACGAAAATCAAACGGCTTTCAGTGATGTTGTTCTCGAAACGGAATTCGGTTTTGAGGACGTGGAGTGACGCGATAAATTTTGAATGGAAAGACCGATGCAGGATTTTGTTGTTGGGTATTTCCTGTATGTGTGTGTGATTATATACATATACACATATACATACACATGCACTACTCCGTTGCTGGGTATTTCCTGTATGTGTGTGTGATTATATACATATACACATATACATACACATGCACTACTCCGTTGTTGGGTATTTATTGTATGTGTGTGTAATTATTTACATATACACATATACATACACATGCACTACTCCGTTGTTGGGTATTTCCTGTATGTGTGTGTGATTATATACATATGCACATATACATACACAGCTATGCGTACTTTCATACACACAACATAATCACGGAATTATATCTTTATCACAGGTGTATAAACAAAGATGCACACATATAAAAGATATATTGTATGTGTGTGTAATTTTATACATATACACATATACATACACATGCACTACTCCGTTGTTGGGTATTTCCTGTATGTGTGTGTAATTTTATACATATACACATATACATACACATGCACTACTCCGTTGTTGGGTATTTCCTGTATGTGTGTGTGATTATATACATATACACATATACATACACAGCTATGCGTACTTTCATACACACAACATAATCACGGAATTATATCTTTATCATAGGTGTTTTTATTTATAGCCATATCCATATAAACAAAGATGAAAAAAAACATATAAAGGATATGTTGTATGTGTGTAATTATATACATATGCACATATTCATACACAGATATGCACACTTTCACACACATACACATGTTTAACATAATCATCGAATTATGTCTTTATCATTGGTGTTTTTATTTATATTCATATCTATATAAAGATGCTCATAATACAAAAGATAGACAGACATATGTAGACATTAGCTAGACAGACAGACAGACATAGACATTAGCTAGACAGACAGACACGAATAATAGTTAAACTCTTTTAAGCGGTGTTACATGTCAGTCTCAAAATTCCTTTCTCTCTCCTTCTTCCTTCCCCCTCTACACCCCTTCCACTACCCCCCCCCCACCCCCTCTTCGCCTCTTCCCCCCTCCCCTATCTCCCCCTTTCCTCCTCCAACACTTCGTCCCTTCCCTCTTTTCTCCCTCCTCCTCTTCCCTCTTCTTCGCCCCATCCCCTCCCCCTTTTCTCCCCCTCCCCCTCCTCCCTCTCCCACCTCTCTTCCCCTCTCTAGCCCCTTCCCTCCTCTCTCCCTCCCCGTCTTTCCCCTCTCACTCCCTCCCATCCCCTCTTTCCCCTCTCCCTCCCTCCGACCCCCTCTTTCCCCTCTCCCTCCTTCCCACCCCCTCTTTCCCTCTTCCTCCCTCCACCCCCTCTCCCTCCCTCCGACCCCTCTCCCTCCCTCCCACCCCTTCTTTCCCCTCTCCCTCCTCCCACCTCTTTTCCCCTTTTCCCCTTCCTTCCTCCCCCCTCTTTCCCCTCTCACTCCCTCCCATCCCCTCTTTCCCCTCTCCCTCCCTCCCACCCCCTCTTTCCCCTCTCCCCTCCTTCCCACCCCTCTTTCCCCTCTCCCTCCCTCCCACCCCCTCTCCGTCCCTCCCACCCCTTTTTTCCCCTCTCCCTCCCTCCCACCCCCTCTTTCCCCCTTTCCCTCCCTCCCACCCCTTCTTTCCCCTCTCTCTCCCTCCTCCCTCCCTTTTCCCCTTCCTTCTTTCTCCCCTCCTCTCCCCCCTCTCTCCCTTCTTTACGCCCCTCCCTCCTTCCCCCTTCCCCCTCCCCTCCCTCCCTCCTTTCCCTCTTTTTCCCACCTACAGGCCCGCTACTTTTTCGTCCGCTCAGAAACCTCCCACTTTTCTACGAAAATCCCCGGGGGTATTGGCCGAGGCTATCTTAATTACTGTTTCCATCTGGGTTACTCTTCCTCAATTTTTACTTTATCTTTTTCTATTTTACTCCTTTTCTTTGATTAAAAAAAAACGGATATTTTTTTTTCATTTTTTAAGTCCTTTTCTTTGATAAAACTTTTTTCTTTTCTTTTTTTTTTTTACTAATTTATTTTGATAAAACGTTTTTTTTTCTTTTTTTTTCTTTCCTTTTCTTTGGTAAAAACGTTTATAGGGAGAAGTTGGGCGAGGTCAGGTCACGTTAGGTTAGGTCAGGATACCGGTCGTCAGTTTTATTCGCTGGAATGTATTTCATTGTTTTTATTTGTCTTATTCTTTGTTATTGTTGTTTATTATCAATGTTATCGTCATTATTTTTTATTTATTTATTTATTTTTTTGATATTGATATTATTGTAATTGTTGTTCTTATGTTCCTCATGTCATCTTCATCACTATCATCATTATCATCACCACCGCCATCATTATCCCATCACCACATCATCACCATCTCATCATCATCGTCATCATCATCAACACTATATCTTCACTATCGTCATTTTTGTTTTCACTTTACTTCTTTGGTGATTACGTCTGCTCTCTACAGAACTTCATGCATACACACACACACACACACAAGCAAAATCACACACAAGCAGACACACACACACACATACACATACATACACAATTAAATACATCCACACTCACACAAGCAAAATCACACACAAGCAAACACACACACACAGACACACACATACACACACAATTAAACACACACACACGCCCACAGAAGCAAAATTACACACAAGCAAACACATACACATACACACACAACTAAATACATCCCCCCCACACACACACATACACACAAACAAACAAACAAACACACACACATCCTATGAACAATGTCTGATTACGTTTTTGGAATGTAGAATCCCTTTAATTAGGAAGAAATTTTGCCTCAAAAGGTAAGATTCATCGGAAAAGCTTAATCTTTATTTTTTTACTATTATTATCATTATTATTATTATTTTTTTTTTACCTGATTTGGTTCCTATCCTTATCCTGTTGTTGTTATTGTTGTTTTTTTGTTTGTTTTCTTTTCAACCTTTCTTTCTCTTTCTCTTTCTGAAATCTTTCTCTTTCTCTTTCTGAAATCTTTCTCTTTCTCTTTCTGAAATCTTTCTCTTTCTCTTTCTGAAATCTTTCTCTTTCTCTTTCTGAAATCTTTCTCTTTCTCTTTCTGAAACCTTTCTC
Source organism: Penaeus vannamei (assembly GCF_042767895.1). NCBI lineage: Eukaryota > Metazoa > Arthropoda > Malacostraca > Decapoda > Penaeidae > Penaeus > Penaeus vannamei. The sequence continues at coordinate 1,728,943 of NC_091568.1, forward strand.
TTTCTGAAATCTTTCTCTTTCTCTTTCTGAAATCTTTCTCTTTCTGAAATCTTTCTCTTTCTCTTTCTGAAACCTTTCTCTTTCTGAAATCTTTCTCTTTCTCTTTCTGAAAATGAAATAAGAATGGTGATCCGCCTAACTCCTATATTGTTTAATGACCTTAATTAGTCCGTGCAGAGTATGTCTATCTATCTATTTATTTATCTAATTATCTATCTATACATCCATCTATATGATTATCTATATTGTTTCTTTCTTCATTTTTTTTTTTTTTTTTTGTATTTTTTTAAATCTATTGATATTATGCTGTAAACATATCACGTAGGGAATAATATAAATAATATAAAAAATAATCTTCATATTTTTTGTTTAAGTGCTTTCTTCTAATTCATATCTTTGAAATGGTTAACTCATCATCATTATATTTACTTGGACATACCAAAAAAAAAAAAAAAAAAAAAAAAAAAAAACTTCATAATCCAAATGTTTTTTTTTTTTCTCTCATTTTTTTCAATACTAATTCTTACTTCACATTTACACATTTTTCATCCGAAAATAAATATTCATAGCTTCCTGCTCATTACAAGAGAGTGTTTTGCCACGCGCTCAGCTTTCAAATTGAATGGTTCGTAAATTTTTATAGTGTGCAAAAAAAAAAAAAAAAAAAAAAAAAAAAGGAAAAGCCATTGGTCATTAAGGTTCTTCATGGATAAAAAAATAATAATAATAATCAGCTGCATTGATGAACGTGCTTAAGCGATTGCATTTATGAAATAGGAAAGGGGAGGAGGAGGAGGAGGAGGAGGAGGAGGAGGAGGAGGAGGAGAGAGGGAGAGGGAGGGAGGAGAAGGAAGAGGAAGAGGGAGGAGGAAGGGGAGGAGGAGGGAGGAGGAGGAAGGGCAGAAGGAGGAGGAGGAGGAGGAGGAAGGAGAGGAGAGGGAGGGAGAGGGAGGGAGGGAGGGAGGGAGAGAGAGAGAGACAGACAGACAGACAGAGAGACAGAGGCAAATACAAAGACAGGTAGAAACATAAAGATGGAAAAGAGATATAACCAGAGATATAGACAGAGACATGGACAGAAGACAGAAACAGAGAGACAGAAACAAACACACACACACAGACAGAAACACACACACACACATACACGTACACACACACACACACACTAACACACACACACACAGAAACCCAAAAGCGAATCCCACTTACGGCATTCCACCCCCCACCTCACCCCCCACCCCACCCACCCCCCACACCCCACCCCCACCCAGAGGCCTTCTTCCTCCTCCGCCTGGATCCAATTTCCCACAATGTCGAAACTTGTGGCCTCCAGGAGTACTCACTCCACCTTCCGAGTCACACGCCCCAGTTTATGTAGTCCTCGAGGGGCGTGGAGGAGTATTGGCGAAACAGAGCCCATGTATTCTGGTCTGTTTTCAGTGGCCGGAGGAATAGGCTTCTATCTATCTATCTATCTGTCTGTTTATCTTCTTCTGTTGTGTTGTGTGGGAGATGGATCAACAGATCATTATGTTTACGAGAAATGTATTTTTATTTAGTTAGTTGTCTATTTATTTAGTTTTATTTTTTATTTTATTAGTTTTTTGGTGTTTGTATTGGGGTTTGTTTTGTCTCTTAACTGGTTTTATAAGAGAATGGATATAAATAGGATGTGGATAATATTTGAGTGTTTTTTTCATAGGATTTCGAAATATAGGTTTTGATTGATAGATTAAATTGTAAATAGAATTATTGTTTTTTTCGGTTAGTTTAGTATAGTATCTCTCCTCTCTCTCTCTCTCTCTCGCTCTCGCTCTCTCGCTCTCTGTCTCTATCTTTCTCTGTCTGTCTCTCTCTCTCTCTGTCTCTGTCTCTGTCTCTGTCTCTGTCTCTGTCTGTCTCTCTCTCTCTCTCTTTCTCTCTCTTTATGTATCCATCTCTCGCTTTCTCTCTCTCTCTCTCTCTCTCTCTCTCTCT
>NC_091568.1:1778419-1783419 GCF_042767895.1 Penaeus vannamei
CTCTCTCTCTCTCTCTCTCTCTCTCTCTCTCTCTCTCTCTCTCTCTCTCTCTCTCTCTCTCTCTCTCTCTCTCTCTCTCTCTCTCTCTCTCTCTCGCTCTGTCTCTCTCTCTCTCATAGACATAGAAAAGGGTGAGAAGGAAGAGGGGGAGGAGGAGGAGCAGAAAATAAGGCAAAGAAAAAAGAGAAAGAAGAGGAGGAGGAAGAAGAAGGGAAAGAGGAGGAGGAGGAAAAGAAAATAAGGCAAAGAAAAAAGAGAAAGAAGAGGAGGAGGATGAAGAAGAAAAAGAAAAAGAAGAAGAAAAAGAAGAAGAAGAAGAAGAGGAAGAAGAAGAAGAAGAAGAAGAAAAAGAAGAGGAGGAAGAAGAAGAAGAAGAAAAGTAAGAGTAGGAGCACAAAAATAAGATTCAGAGAAATGAAGAATAGACAACCAGAGCACAGGATACGTAAAATATTTCCCCGGACTCGAACAGAAGCCAATTGCCTTTAAAACTATATTATCTCTGTAATTTGAAAACTCCGAAGCACTGTCATAAATAACTAAGTCCGATATCTATTTCAAGGTCGATTTTCAAGTATCAAGGTCGCTGTTTTCATCATTAGGATTCGGTCTCTACGTCGCTTATAGATAGAGACTATCAACAAGCACAAAAGTATAATATTTCACTGTGAATATGAGGGCTGATTGCTCGTGATATGTCAAACAAATCGCTGGTATTTCACTGTTGCCAAAAACATTTCACCAAACGGCAAAACACAGTCACTGCAGACAAGGTAACTTTTTAAGAATTAACACCAAACGGATTCTGCAATTCGACACCACACACGAGCTCCACAAACTGAACATCACACGAGCTCTACAAACTCAACACCACACGAACTCTACAAACTGAGCACCACACAAACTCCACAAACTCAACACCACAAACTCAACACCACACAAACTCAACACCACACAAACTCAACACCACACAAACTCCACAAACTAGACACCACAACAACTCCACAAACTCAACACCACACAAACTACAAACTTAATACCACGCAAACTCCACAAACTCAACACCACACAAACTGAACACCAAACAAACTCTACACTTCAACACCACACAAACTCAACACCAAACAAGCTCACAAACTCAACACCACCCAAACATCCACAATCTAAACCACCCGGGTCATTACGGTCGCATTTCCCTTCCCATCTTACACATACTTCGCCAGAGAGTAAGAACGTTCTTGCTCAAACTGACAAGGAAACGGTCCTACCTTTATAGTTGTTGTTCCTCTGAAGTTATTTATATTCTATTTTTGTGTGTGTTTGTGTTTTCCCGAGACAATACACATTTTCCTTCTTCGTCTTTTAGCTTTGTTGGGAGACAGGGAGACGAGGGAGAGAGAGAGAGAGGGAGGGAGAGAGGGAGGGAGGGAGGGAAGAGGGAGGGAGGGAGGAGGAGGGAGGGAGGGAGAGAGAGAGAGAGAGAGAGAGAGAGAGAGAGAGAGAGAGAGAGAGAGAGAGAGAGAGAGAGAGAGAGAGAGAGAGAGAAGAAGAGAGAGAGAGAGAGAGAGAGAGAGAGAGAGAGAGAGAGAGAGAGAGAGAGAGAGAGAGAGAGAGAGAGAGAGAGAGAGAGAGATTGGAAGGGAGAGAGAAACAGAGAGAGAAAAAAACAGAGAGAGAGAGAGAGAGAGAGAAAAGTAGAGAGAGAGAGAGAGACAGAGAGTGGGGGGAGAGGCAGAGAGAGAGAGAGAAACAGATAGAGAGAGAGACAGACAGAGAGAGAGAGAGAGCGAGAGAGAGAGAGAGAGAGGGAGAGAGAGAGAGAGAGAGAGAGAGAGAGAGAGAGAGAGAGAGAGAGAGAGAGAGAGAGAGAGAGAGAGAGAGAGAGAGAGAGAGAGAGAGAGAGAGAGAGAGATGAGACGAAACAGCCAGACAGACAAAGGCAGAAACAGAGAATAGTACATCAAGAAATAATAATCTAAAACACACCACCAAAAAGAAAAAGAAACAACACACCCAACAGAAGAAACACATAAAAGTAACAACACACACACACACACCTTCCACTTCAGATTTATAATTCATACGAAGGAATAATCTTCCCTGTCTCTTTCCAAGGCATTATTTAACACGTGGAAATATCTCTCTGTCATGACGGTGGCTCCTGGCGCATCGCGAGACAATTACGGAGATGCGCCTGTGACAAAGAGAAGAAGGATTATTCTCACTTTACGAAAACGTGTTGTGTCGCTTCTAGCAGTCTACCTACGGTGTCTGGGGATTCTTTTATTTTTTCTAGGTGTGTGTGTGTGTTTTTTTTTTTTTTTTTTTTTCTACGGTGTCTGGGGATGCTTTTTATTTTTTCTAGGTGTGTGTGTGTGTGTGTGTGTGTTTTTTTTTTTGGGGGGGGGGTGTTAGACTCTCTCTCTCACTCTCTCTCTCTGTCTGTTGTGTGTGTGTGGGTCTGTCTGCCTGCCTCTCTCTCTCTCTCTCTCTCTCTTTCTCCCATCTACCCTCCCTCCCACCCTCCCCTCCCCTCCGCCCTCTCCCCCTCCCCTCCCATCTCCTCCCCTCCTCTCCCCCACCCCTCCTCCTCTCCCTCCCTCTCCCTTCCCCATCCCTCCCCTCCCCCTACTACCACTCCTCCTCTTAAGGTCTCTCTCTCACATCCTCTTTACTTCCCACCTCGGCTTTATCCTCACCCCCCTTATCCCGTTCGCTTCGTCCTATCACCATTAAGCTCTATCCTCTATTTAAGCTCTACCGTCACTCGTAATTTTGCTCTTTGTTTTGTCATGTTTTTTTATTTGTTCGTCAGAGATTTTTTTTCATTCTTTTTTATTTTATTTATTTTTATTTATTTTATTTTCTATTTATTTATTTATTATTATTTTCTTTGTTTTGTCATTTTTTTTTTATTCGTCATAGATGTTGTTTTTTCATTCTTTTTTATTTATTTATTTATTTATTTTTATTCATTTTATTTTCTATTTATTTATTTATTTATCTTTTTTTTGAGGTTTACCTTTTTTTCTTAGATTTTTTTTTGTTTTGTTTTGTATTTCAGTTTATGTTTTTGAAAATGTTTCATGTCTTTTATTTAGTTCATTTGTTCTTAGTCAAAAGGCTAATTTGTATTGACAAGTTTATATATCTTCATGGCTTTAATATCATATAATATTTTGTATATAAGTATATCGTATCAATAATACTATGAATATCTACATTTAGCAACAAATATCACCCCCAAAAATATATTATCAAGAAATACCACGTATCGAAATATTTCCTCACTTCCTCTCTTTATTCCGCAATTCTCTCTCCTTCTCTCTCTCTTCCCCTCGTCCGATTTTCGCTCAAATATTCGCACGCGCAGAAACGCTCCATCTTTTCTTCTCGATCGCCTGTCGCCTCCCTCCGTGTAATCGCCTATTATCCTGCGAAATCCTGGCCATTGGGACATTAAAGGATTAAAAGGAGAGAGGGAACCGAAGCTAGGATGGACTTAGGATTTGAGAGCGAGAAGTTCTTCGTAGGATGGAGAAACGGGGTTCGAAGACTCGAGATCGACTGGCTGGCGACGCTTGGCAACTCATCGGGAGTTTTGGCTAGCGGTCTTCTTTCTGTTTTTTTTCTTCTTTCTTTCTTTCTTTCTTTTCTTATTTTTTTGGGGAGAGAGAAAGAGGCCTAGGGGGAGAGAGAGAGAGGGAGAGGGAGAGAGAGAGAGAGAGAGAGAGAGAGAGAGAGAGAGAGAGAGAGAGAGAGAGAGAGAGAGAGAGAGGAGAGAGAGAAAGAGAAAGAGAGAGACAGACAGACAGACAGACAGGCAGACAAGACAGAGAAAAAAGGATTACGACAAAAAAAAAAAAAAAAAAAAAAAAAACATTTATTCTCTTCATATAAATCGTTACACTCGAGAGATTATGTCAAGTAACGCATGCACATAAAACAAAAAAACAAAAACATACATAACACTCCATTCTGAGCCTCGCGAGAAGCCGAGAAAAGAAAAAAAAAGAAGAAAAAAAAAGAAAATAGTCTTTAATATGCGCCTATTTCTCCCACCGCGACACTTTCCTTCAGAACCCGGCGATAGAAAACGGGATTTTGTGCCGCTCCCAATTTAGACAATGGAGTGTACACAATTTACTCCTATTATTATTACCGCTATTGTTATTATTACCGCTGTTATTACTCTTATGTGTTTGGTATGCTGAGAGGGAGAGAGAGAGAGACGTAGCGGCACTCGACGAGAAAGGAGAAGGCGCAGGAAAAGAGATAATAAGGGTAATGGGGAATTAGGATGATGAGGATGAGGATGCGTCGGAAGGGAGGAGGGAGGGAGGGAGGGAGGGAGGGAGGGAGGGACTGGGGGGGGGGGGTGAGGGAAAGGGGCCGTGATTAAGGAACATTAAAAGAGAACTGTTAGAATTCCCATTATGGGTATATACATATATATGTATATGTATATATATATATATATATATATATATATATATATATATATATATATTCTTTGAATATATATACACATCACACACACACACACACCCACACACAGACAGATACACATATATATATGTATATTTATACATATATATATATATATATATATATATATATATGCATATATACATTATTTATATAAATATATACACATTATATACATATATACATATACATACATATATATATATATATATATATATATATATATATATATATATATATATATATATATATATATATATGAATGTAAAATATTATATATATATATATATATATATATATATATATATATATATATATATATATATATATATATATATATATGTATATATATATATATATAAAATATAATTATATGAACGCATAAATATTATATATATATATATATATATATATATATATATATATATATATATATATATATATATATATATATATAATATTTTAAAGTTTCATATATATATACACATATATATATGTATATATATATATAT
>NC_091568.1:1790919-1793419 GCF_042767895.1 Penaeus vannamei
TCTGAATATTCTATGGCTTTTTTTTTTTTTTTTTTTTTTTTTTTGAAAACTGGTTAACTTATTTCTAAAAGATTACTAGGTAGCGTCAAACAGCGCACGAATTTTCTTTTTACGCATGGGGATGTGATTATCATTATTCATATATATATATATATATATATATATATATATATATATATATATATATATATATGTATATATATATATTTATATATATATATATATATATTTATATATCATTTATGTGTGCCTGTATACATATATATGTATATATACATACGTATATAAATAACCGTATGTGCGTGTGTGTTTATAGATGTACAGATAGATAGAACCAGAATGATATTACTTTGTGCATAATGAAAGAATTTTATTATGTATTTTTTTATTAGCGAATGAGTAATGAGGATAATGATGATTGCGATTCAGACACAGGGACCATGAATAAAACACTAAAATGTTGAAAAAGTCAAGTTTTTTTTTTTTTTTTTTTTTTTTTTTTTTTTTTTTTTTGATATTTTAGAGTAAGCTATCTTGGAATGTGCAAGCTTACTTTTAGCTACAAATAAGGTGTTTTAATTAATTTGCTCTTGGTCTTACGATTTTCCTTCCGTTTTCTTCTATTTTCATATTTCTTCTCTCTTTTTACACCCCTTATTCTGTCCGAAATCATTAAATTTATAGCCAACCAGGTAACCCAGACCAATCGAAGATCATGATTACAAGGTATAGACTCGCTTGTTGTTAACTGTCATTTTCTTTTAACTGCCAATTCCTTATTCTTTTAATTGCCAATTCCTTTAACTGTCATTTTACTTCAACTGTCAATTCTTTAAAACTGCCATTTTATTGTCACTGCCAATTCCTTTAACTGTCAGTTTCTTTTAACTGTCAATTCCTTTAAACTGCTATTTTCTTTTAACTGTCAATTAACGGTCAATTTCTTTTAACTGTCAATTCCTTTACTTATCAATTCCTTTAACTGTCAATTAACTGTCAATTCCTTTATTTATCAATTCCTTTAACTGTCAATTCCTTTATTTATCAATTCCTTTAACTGTCAATTCCTTTATTTATCAATTCCTTTAACTGTCCATTCCTTTAACTGTCAATTATCTGTCAATTCCTCTAACTGGGTATGGATTTTCACCTGGTTCAGTTTGAGGGACATGTTGGTAGGTGTTCAGACCTGCCATTGCAGACTGACTTTTGGATTTGTTTAAAAGTTTATGACCCACGTTACGTCAGAATTTAGGACCAAATTTCGTACTCTGGCAGTATTTGACAGCGATGGTCTGCCAGCCAACGCAAAATAGGAGTAATTCCTAGAAAAGGAAGGGAAGGGAAAAGGAGGGAGGGGGAGTGAGAGAAGGGAAGGGGAGAAGGAGTGGGGGTAGGGAGAAAGTGCGAGGAGGGAGGAAGAATGAGAGAAGGGAAAGGGAGAAAAAAGGAGTGGGGGTAGGGAGAAGGTGCGAGGAGGGAGGGAAAAGGAGGGAGAGGGAGTGAGAGAAGGGAAGGGGAGAAGGAAGGAGTGGGGATAGGGGGAGGGTGCGAGGAGGGAGTGAGAGAAGGGAAGGGGAGAAGGAGTGGGGGTAGGTAGAAGGCGCGAGGAGGGAGGGAAAAGGAGGGAGGGGGAGTGAGAGGAAAAGGAAGGGGAGAAGGAAGGAGTGGGGACAGGGGGAGGGTGCGAGAGGAGAGGGAAGAGGGAGGAGGAGTGAGAGAAGGGAAGGGAAGAAGGAAGGAGTGGGGATAGGAAGAAGGTGCGAGGAGGGAGGGAAAAGGAGGGAGGGGGAGTGAGAGAAGGGAAGGGGAGAAGGAAGGAGTGGGGATAGGGGGAGGGTGCGAGGAGGGAGGGGAAGTGAGAGAATGGAAGGGAAGAAGTAAGGAGTGGGGATAGGGAGAAGGTGCGAGAGGAGAGGGAAAAGGATGGAGAGGGGGTGAGAGAAAGGAAGGGAAGGGGAGAAGGAAGGAGTGGGGATATGAGGAAGGTGCGAGGAGGGAGGGAAAAGGAGGGAGGGGGAGTGAGAGAAGGGATGGGGAGAAGGAAGGAGTGGGGATAGGGAGAAGGCGCGAGGAGGGAGGGAAAAGGAGGGAGAGGGAGTGAGAAAAGGGAAGGGGAGAAGGAAGGAGAGGGAATAGGGAGAAGGCGCGAGGAGGGAGGGAAAAGGAGGGAGGGGGTGTGAGAGAAGGGAATGGGAGAAGGAAGGAGTGGGGATAGGGGGAGAGTGCGAGGAGGGAGGGAAAAGGAGGGAGAGGGAGTGAGAGAAGGGAAGGGGAGGAGTGGGGATAGGGGGAGGGTGCGAGGAGGGAGGGGAAGTGAGAGAAGGGAAGAAGGAAGGAGAGGGGATAGGGAGAGGGTGCGAGGAGGGAGGGAAAAGGAGGGAAAGGGAGTGAGAGAAGGGAAGGGAAGAAGGAAGGAGTGGGGATAGGGAGAAGGTGCGAGAGGAGAGGGAAAAGGAGGGAGGAGGAGTAAGAGAAGGGAAAAGGAGAAGGAAGGAGT
>NC_091568.1:1815919-1818419 GCF_042767895.1 Penaeus vannamei
AGATAGATAGATAAACAGATACTTAGATTAAGATAACTACAAAACCAGATATATAGATAGATATGAATAGATTTAGATACATAGATGAACAGAGTTAGGCAGATAGATTGATAGATATATATATAAACAGATAAATAGATAGATACATAGACACAGATATGCTAACAGCCTAAGAGAGAATGCAGTATAATGGAATTCTGATTTTATGGTAATTATGCAAAGTCATAGAGCAAAACACGTTGTTGCTAATATCCGGAGTTAAGTGTGGATGTACATAATTTAGTAACCATTATTCGGAAACACTTTCCGGTTTATCGCATAAAATCTCGGTCTTTTTCACTTTCTCTATTTGACGAATGTTTTATTGATGATTGGTGATTGTGATGATGAAGATGATTAGATTAGGGAATTTAGTTCATGTATATATATATATATATATATATATATATATATATATATATATATATATATATATATATATATATATATATATATATATATATACATATATATATGCATGCACACACACACACACACCACACACACTGACGAAGCAATAGTGAAAAGGCCTTCGGCATATTCGTGTGTTTTCTTGCCCTTCCCTTCGTCGTTCCTGTTGCAATCTGTTCAACATGAATTCCACACACACACACACGCACATATATATATATATATATATATATATATATATATATATATATATATATATATATATATATATATATGTATATATATATGTATATATATATATATATATATATATATATATATATATATATATATATATATATATATGTATGTATGTATGTATGTATATATACTTACACACAAACACACACACACACAATCACACACATGCACCCATTCACTTGGAATACTCACACGCGCACACCCCTTCTCCAAGATTTAAGAAAGCCTCCTTCTCCCCCACCCCCTGCCTCACCCTCCACCCCACCCACCTCGCCCACCTCCGACCCACCCACCCACCGCCCACCCACCCCATCCACCTCCCATTCTCGGGACACGGGGGTGCGAACGAACCGTGGCTACGTGTCCCATCCCCCATGTCCCCCCTCCACCCCCTCCTCCCACCCCCCACCCCCCCGCTTCTTCCTCCTCGAGAGCAACAGGGAGTTTCATCAATTTGTAGACAAGCTCTTTTGAAGATGCTTCGTGCTTCTCCGAGGCTTCTTTGTCGCTTTTTAGAGGGAAACTCTCTTACTCTGAGGGTTTCTTTGGCTAGTCTAAAATGGGGATTTTTTTTTTTCTCCTGTGGGCGTTTTGGTTTTGTGATGTTGTTGTTGTTGTTGTTGTTGTTGTTGTTGTTGTTGTTGTTGTTGATGATGATGATGATGGTCCTGTTGTATTCGGTATTGCTATGGTCATTGTTATTATCGTCATCATCATTATCATCATTATCACCACACTCATCATCATCGTTATCGTCACTATCATCACAGTCACCATCATCATCATCATCATTATCATCACTATCCTCACAGTCATCATCATCATTATCATCACTATCATCACAGTCATCATCATCATTATCATCACTATCACCACAGTCACCATCATCGTTATCGTCACTATCATCACAGTCATCATCATAATTGCTGTCTTCCTCTTATTTACACCGAAATGTTAACGCTTACCTTTAAAACCCAAAAAACAACAACAACAACAAAAAGCAGATCTCAAAAGAAATATTGAAAAAACTCCAAAAAATCCAAATAGAAAATAAAACTTCCCTATTTAACAAGTACTTTTTTTTTCTTCATGTATTCCCCATGGACAGTCAACCCCTCCCCCTCTCCCCCTCCCCCCTCCCCTCCCCTCCTCCACCACACTGTCGACTGTTTATTCTCATGCAAATTGTCTAGTAGTTTGTATTGAATGGGAAAAAAAAGTTATTTCACTGGTGGATGTACAGGCAGCGTGTACGTGCCTGTTGTGTGCGAAAAGGGAGGAGCTATTGTATATAGTCTCGCAATTTTGAAACATGTTGTGACGTGTTGTTCGGACTGTTCTGTGTCTTGGGAATGGTATGTTTCTAGTTTTTTTTTTTCTTTTTTTTTTTTTTACTCTTTTTTTATTCTTTTTTTTTTGTTTAGGGGGGAGGGGATTTCTGTCTCCCTGTTTGTTAGTGTTTATGTATTTGCTTGTTTGTCTGTCTGTCTGTCTGTATGTCTCTATCTCTCTGTCTCTGTCTCTCTATCTATCTCTTTCTCTCTCTCTATCTCTTTCTCTCTCTCTATCTCTTTCTCTCTCTCTATCTCTCTCTCTCTCTCTCTCTCTCTCTCTCTCTCTCTCTCTCTCTCTCTCTCTTCTCTCTTTCTCACCTTCTCTCTCCACCTTCCTCATCCCTCAGCCCCTCCTCTTCCTTCCCCAACATCTCCCTCCCTCTAAATTCCCTTCTCCTCTTTCCATATCTCACCCCCTCTCTCTCTTTTCCTTCCTCATCCACTCCCTCCCTCCTTATCTCCCCCCACCCTCCCCC
>NC_091568.1:1823419-1825919 GCF_042767895.1 Penaeus vannamei
TATTCATCCATTTATTTTTGCTTTTACTCCCGTAATTCTCTTTGAAGGCCATTTTCCTCATTTCTTTTTGCTCTTGCTATTCGTTCCCGTGAAACGAAATAGTCACAATAAGGAAGAAAAATTAAAACAAAACTTTTTTATTATTATTATTATTATTCACCCTGTGGCTTTGTCTCCTTTATTGTCTCCTTTCTTCTCTGTATACGCGTTAATGTGCTTGTTTTTCTTGTTTTTCGTGCGTATATTCGTAAATTTTCTTTCTTTTTTTTATCTTTTTTTCATTTTTCCTTCCTTTCTCACCTCTATTTCCTTCTCCTTCTTTCGTTTGTCTTTCTTTGTGTGTTTCCTTTCTTCCTCGACCTCCTCTCCCTTACTCCTTATTAACATGTGATTATCGTCATTATCCTCATCTTTCTCCTCCTCCTCTTCATCATCATCATTTCATAATTATCATTGTCAATAACAGTATCATTAACATTATTGTTCATGTTATCGTAACAATAACTACATTTATTTTCCTCATTATTTCTTTTCGTCTGACTTTTTCTCCCTCTCTCTTATCTTCCCTCATTCCTTCCCTCTGCTCTTCTTCCTCCTTTACCGTTATCTGAGCTTTTTTAATTCTCTTATCTGCTTCCTACCCCTCTCGTTCTCCTGAAAATATTTCCTGTAGAATCTCGATATCAAGTTGTTGTTGTTGTTATTCTTTTCCAGCTTTTCACATTTTTATTTACTCTTTTAAAAGGAGCAGACAAGATAAATCTTATTTTCGTTCTTAGTGATATATATGTTTTTTTTATTTTTATTTTTTTTAGATAGATTTTATTTTCATTCAGAGTTATAGGTAATAGTTATATCTTAATGTTATTTTTAAGATTGTATTTCAAAGGAAGTTGGGATACCTTACTGTTAATAAACATGCTGTAAGTGTACTCTATATCATATCAAAGACGTAAGTTTGTAACTGTCACAAGAACAAATCATCATTTTAGAATTATGTAAACTTGGAACGGACATGACATTTCTCTCGCAAAATCCGAAATGGACTCTAATTTACTAAGTCTATGTTTCGACTTTTTTAAAAACACGAACATGGGAGTACATTGTCTAGTAGCTCTGTGCTTTCGAGTATTTGTCAAGAGTTGTTATCAGGAAACTTTCTTTGTGTTGCTCTGTCTTTGATTTTTTTTTTTTATATATAATAGGACTCTTAATCAAATATTCTTGTATTTACTCTTGTATTTACTTATATTTTGGATATATCTGAATGCTGCGTTTGAAGATATATATCCATTATGCTGTATCTGGAGATATATAGATATAGGAATCGTTTGTGTTTATGGTTTGTGTGTGTGTGTGTTTGTGTGTATATGTGCGTGTGTCTGTGTTTATTTGTGTGTGTGGAGGTGTGTATGTGTATCTGTGTAAGTGTTTTTTGTGTGTGTATGTGTGCTTGTTTTCGTGTAGAAGTGTGTAGAAGTGTGTGTGTATCTATATCTATGAGTGTGTATGTATGTGTAAGTGTGTATGCACAGGACTTTATGACTGAGCGTTAAAAGCACATCAAGGAATCTACCATTCCTCCTATCACCCACCATCACCCTCACCCCATGCACCCCCCACGCCCCTAAACCCCTTCCCTCATGCCAGACCACACCACACGCCCCCCCACCCCACCCTACCCCCTTCCCTCATGCCAGACCATCCCCCCACCCCCCCTAAACCCTTTCCCTCCTGCCACACCACACGCCCTCCCCCCACCCTACCCCCCCTTTCCCTAATACCAGACCACACCACACGCCCCCCCCTCCACCCCTACTCCTACCCCTTCCCTCCCCTGCCAGGACCACACCCACACGCCCCCCCCCACCCTACCCCCTTCCCCTCCTGCCAAGACCACACGCCCCCACCCCCTTCCCTCCTGCCACCCCCAACCCCCTTCCCTCTTGCCACACCACACGCCCCCACCCCACCCCAACCCCAACCCAACCCCTTCATGACCGCACTGACAACATGCAATTTACGCCCAGGGCCTCCCTTTGGCCGAGTATGTGCTTCGCGCCCCCATCTCCACACCTCCTCGCCCACACACATCCTATTATTCTTTAGGGCGGAAACAAGCGCCCAAGCACAGCTATTCCAGGCATTTTGTATTTCCTCGCCGGTGCCTGAGGAGAGCCTGTTGACTCTGGCACCGCAGGAACGGGGTTTCCTTTCGCCGAGTGAAAAATTCGCGTATGGCTCGGCGGAGGAACTTGGAGGTTAAGCAACAGTTATGTATGATTGTGACATGATATTTAAAGGGAAAGTCTATTATATGTGTGTATATATATATATATATATATATATATATATATATATATATATATATATATATATATATATATATATATACATATATATAATCATCATAAGGATGCCCTGAAGAAGCAATAGCGAAGAGATCGACAAGTTTGTTCTCTTGTTCTTCCCTTCGTTGTTCTACTTGCACATACACACA
>NC_091568.1:1860919-1863419 GCF_042767895.1 Penaeus vannamei
GGGGGGAGTGTGGTTTTAAGGGAGGTGGGGAGAGTGTGGTTTTAAGGGGGGTGGGGGTGGAGTGTAGTTTTAAGGGGGGTTGGGAGAGTATGGTTTTAAGGGGGTGGGGGGAGTGTGGTTTTAAGGGGGGTGGGGGTGGAGTGTGGTTTTAAGGGGGGTTGGGAGAGTATGGTTTTAAGGGGGTGGGGGGAGTGTGGTTTTAAGGGGGGTGGGGGTGGAGTGTGGTTTTAAGGGGGTTGGGAGAGTATGGTTTTAAGGGGGTGGGGGGAGTGTGGTTTTAAGGGGGATGGGGGGAGTGTGGTTTTAAGGGGGATGGGGGGAGTGTGATTTTAAGGGGGTGGGGGGAGTGTGGTTTTAAGGGGGTGGGGGGAGTGTGGTTTTAAGGGGGTGGGGGGAGTGTGGTTTTAACAGGGTTGGGAGAGTATGGTTTTAAGGGGGGTTGGGGGGGTGGGGGGAGAGGTTTTAAGGGGGATGGGGGGGGGGGAGTGTGGTTTTAACAGGGTTGGGAGAGTATGGTTTTAAGGGGGTGGGGGGAATGTGGTTTTTAGGGGGGGTGGGGGGGGTGGTTTTAAGGAGGGTGGGGGGGAGTGTGGTTTTAAGGAGGGTGGGGGGAGTGTGGTTTTAAGGAGGGTGGGGGGGAGTGTGGTTTTAAAGGGGGTGGGGGGGAGTGATTTTAAGGAGGGTGGGGGGAGTATGGTTTTAAGGGGGTGGAGGAGTGTGGTTTTAAGGGGGGTTGGGGTGGGGGAGTGTGGATTTAAGGGGGGTGGGGGTTGTTCTCTCGTTTTCATTGGGTTTTTAGTTCGTTTGTTTATTTGTATATTTGATTATTTGTTTGTATGCTTGATTTTTTACTAGTTTGTTTGTTTACATGTTTGATTTTTGACTTGTATATTTCTTTGCTTATTCAAGTATTTGGTTATTGAGTTTTTTTTTTCATTACTGACTTCTTGTATGTTTATATATCTGATTATATATTTCTTCATATGCTATAATTTACTGTTTATCTCTTCATCAATCTATTTACATATCTATTTACTTATTTATTCATTTTCTTATTCATATATTTATTGATACATACATTTACATATCATTTCATCTATGAATTCATTAATTTATTTGTTTTGTTCATAATGTTTATTCATATATTACAGGAAGTGTTGGAGCCCATTTAATTAATTGTAGTTTTCAGAGTATAAAAGGTATTAATATGCCGCTGTGCCGGTGATAGGCAAGGAACAGGCATTATAATAGCACTGTTTATCAATCTCATTAACTGTAAGGTCAGAGTTCATTTAATTAGGAAGAGGATAATGAGAGCAAGGTCTCGAGCAAGAATCTTGGGCGCTCGCAATCTGCTTGTCACGTGACTCTTGTTATTCCGCGAAGTGCAATTGCAGACTTGAATAGACTGGATGGGTTCTCTTCGTATTGCACTCTGTCTCTGTTCCTAGAAAGATGAATGAATATCACTCGTTTTGTGACAAAAAATATTTTCTTGAGCACTGAGTGTTCGAAGATTGAGAGAGCATGAAGTGATGGAAGACGAGAGAGCAAATGAAGTGTTGGAAGATGAGAGAGCAAATGAAGTGTTGGAAGATGAGAAAGCATGAAGTGTTGGAAGATGAGAAAACATGAAGTGTTGGAAGATGGAAGATGAGAAAACATTAAGTGTTGGAAGATGAGAGAGTATGAAGTGTTGGAAGAATAGAAAGCATGAAGTGATGGAAGATGAGGAAGCATGAAATGATGGAAGATGAGAAAGCATGAAGTGTTGGAAGATGAGAGAGCAAATGAAGATGAGAAAACATGAAGTGTTGGAAGATGAGGAAGTATGAAGTGATGGAAGAAAAACAAGCTTTAAAGGTTGGAAGAAAATATGTGCTGGAAGATGAACATGTCTTAATTGAATATGAACAACCATTAAGTGATGAAAGAAACACGACGAACATGTATTAAGTGTTGGAAGAAAAGCAAGCATTAAGTGGTGGAAGATGAACAAATATTAAGTGGTGGAAGATGAACAAACATTAAGTGGTGGATGATGAACAAACATTAAGTGGTGGAAGATGAACAAACATTAAGTGGTGGAAGATGAACAAACATTAAGTGGTGGAAGATGAACAAACATTAAGTGGTAGAAGATGAACAAACATTAAGTGGTGGAAGATGAACAAACATTAAGTGGTGGAAGATGAACAAACATTAAGTGGTGGAAGATGGACAAACATTAAGTGGTGGAAGATGAACAAACATTAAGTGGTGGAAGATGAACAAACATTGAGTGGTGGAAGATGAACAAACATTAAGTGGTGGAAGATGAACAAACATTAAGTGGTGGAAGATGAACAAACATTGAGTGGTGGAAAATGAACAAACATCAAGTGGTGGAAGATGAACAAACATTAAGTGGTGGAATATGAACAAACATTAAGTGGTGGAAGATGAACAAACATTAAGTGGTGAAAGATGAACAAACATTAAGTGGTGGAAGATGAACAAA
>NC_091568.1:1868969-1886469 GCF_042767895.1 Penaeus vannamei
CTCCCCCCCCTCCCCTCCCCCTTCCCCTCTCCCTCCCTCCCCCTCTCTCCCCCTCCCTCCCTCCCCTTCTCCCCCCCCCTCCCTCCCTCCCTCCCTCCCTACCCCCCCCATCTCCACCTCTCCCCCTTCCCCTCCCCCCCTCCCCCCCCCAAAAAAAAAAAAAAAAAAAAAAAAGATCTAAAGGATTCTACTTTCCTTTCGAAATTGGAAGTTGTTGTTGCGACATCTCAAAGTTCAAGGATTGATGGAAGGGAGAAATAAAGGAGAAAATAGAGCGATATCTCAGAGGGTTTATAGCTTCCATGGGGCGTTTGTTAAAGCACGCTTTTTTTGTTGTTTTTTTAGGGTCTTCTTCTTCTATTTTCTCTTCTTTCCCTTCTTTTTACGTTTCATTTTTTTCATTTTCTTTTATTATTACTAATATCTTTTTCATTATTATTATTATCATTATCATTATTATTATCATTATTATTATTATTATTATTATTATTATTGTTATCATTATTATTATTATTATCATTATGATTATTATTATTATCAATTATTATTATCATTATCATCATCATTATTATTATTATTATGGTCTATTATTGCTATTATTATACCTATCATCATCATTATCATGATTATCATTATTCATTATTATCCTTATTACTATGATTATTATTGTCATTATTACTATAATCATTATTTTCACCACCACCACCACTGCTGCTACTATTATTATCATAATTATTGTTATTATTCTGATTTATATAATCATTATCAATATTGTTATTTATAGTTGTAATAATATCCTTCTCATTATCACTTTTATAATAATTATCATCACATTCTTATTATCATCGTTTCATTATCATAATTTAGCTTATATCTGTTTAATTTCACCTTCATTTATTTAATCATTCATACTATATGAACATCTTGTCCCATTTGATCTAAAAATCTAAAGCAATTTAACAAAACAGATATTTAACCCTTTTTTCGTTATGGCTTTTTGCGGGTCAAAATCTAACCCTTTAAGAGAAGTAAAAGATAATATATTTCTACATGATGTGGGTGGATGGTGGGTCTGTGTGGATGCTGAGTGGATGCTCGGATAATGGAATGTGGGTTGTGGACCTGTGTGGGTGGATGGTGTGTGGTGGATGATAGAATTTTGAGTTCTGGGTGGATGGTGGAGCTATGTGGATGACAGGTGGATGGTGGATGATCAAATTTTCAGTCGTGGTCGGATGGTGGATTTTTTGTGGATGGTGGATTGTGGATGATAGATTGCGGATGGAATTTCGAAACCCGAGTGGATGGGAGATTTGTAGATATTAGATGGATTTGTTGAGTAGTATCTGGAAACACTTTGAGATTTAAACGAGGCTGTGTGGATGTCGGGTGGATAGTGGATGCTGGGTGGATAGTGGATGCTGGGTGGATAGTGGATGCTGGGTGGATAGTGGATGTCGGGTGGATAGTGGATGCTGGGTGGATAGTGGATGCTGGGTGGATAGTGGATGCTGGGTGGATAGTGGATGCTGGGTGGATAGTGGATGCTGGGTGGATAGTGGATGCTGGGTGGATAGTGGATGCTGGGTGGATAGTGGATGCTGGGTGGATAGTGGATGCTGGGTGGATAGTGGATGCTGGGTGGATAGTGGATGCTGGGTGGATAGTGGATGCTGGGTGGATAGTGGATGCTGGGTGGATAGTGGATGCTGGGTGGATAGTGGATGCTGGGTGGATAGTGGATGCTGGGTGGATAGTGGATGCTGGGTGGATAGTGGATGCTGGGTGGATAGTGGATGCTGGGTGGATAGTGGATGCTGGGTGGATAGTGGATGCTGGGTGGATAGTGGATGCTGGGTGGATAGTGGATGCTGGGTGGATAGTGGATGCTGGGTAGATAGTGGATGCTGAGTGGATAGTGAATGCTGGGTGGATAGTGGATGCTGGGTGGATAGTGGATTCTGGGTGGATAGTGTATGCTGGGTGTATAGTGGATTCTGGGTGGATAGTGGATGCTGGGTGGATAGTGGATGCTGGGTGGATAGTGGATGCTGGGTGGATAGTGGATGCTGGGTGGATAGTGGATGCTGGGTGGATAGTGGATGCTGGGTGGATAGTGGATGCTGGGTGGATAGTGGATGCTGGGTGGATAGTGGATGCTGGGTGAATAGTGGATGCTGGGTGGATAGTGGATGCTGGGAGGATAGTGGATGGTGGGTGGAGAGTGGATGCTGGGTGGATAGTGGATGCTGGGTGGATAGTGGATGCTGGGTGGATAGTGGATGCTGGGTGGATAGTGGATGCTGGGTGGATAGTGGATGCTGGGTGGATGGCAGAAGGTGGATATGTGGATGCTGGGTGGATAGTGGATGCTGGGTGGATAGTGGATGCTGGGAGGATAGTGGATGCTGGGTGGATAGTGGATGCTGGGTGGATAGTGGATGCTGGGTGGATAGTGGATGCTGGGTGGATAGTGGATGCTGGGTGGATGGCAGAAGGTGGATATGTGGATGCTGGGTGGATAGTGGATGCTGGGTGGATAGTGGATGCTGGGAGGATAGTGGATGCTGGGTGGATAGTGGATGCTGGGTGGATAGTGGATGCTGGGTGGATAGTGGATGCTGGGTGGATAGTGGATGCTGGGTGGATAGTGGATGCTGGGTGGATAGTGGATGCTGGGTGGATAGTGGATGCTGGGTGGATAGTGGATGCTGGGTGGATAGTGGATGCTGGGAGGATAGTGGATGCTGGGTGGATAGTGGATGCTGGGTGCATAGTGCATGCTGGGTCGATAGTGGATGCTGGGTGGATAGTGGATGCTGGGTGGATGGCAGAAGGTGGATATGTGGATGCTGGGTGGATAGTGGATGCTGGGTGGATAGTGGATGCTGGGAGGATAGTGGATGCTGGGTGGAGAGTGGATGCTGGGTGGATAGTGGATGCTGGGTGGATAGTGGATGCTGGGTGGATAGTGGATGCTGGGTGGATAGTGGATGCTGGGTGGATAGTGGATGCTGGGTGGATAGTGGATGCTGGGTGGATAGTGGATGCTGGGTGGATAGTGGATGCTGGGAGGATAGTGGATGCTGGGTGGATAGTGGATGCTGGGTGGATGGCAGAAGGTGGATATGTGTATGCTGGGTGGATAGTGGATCCTGGGTGGATAGTGGATGCTGGGAGGATAGTGGATGCTGGGTGGATAGTGCATGGTGGGTGGATAGTGGATGCTGGGTGGATGGCAGAAGGCGGATATGTGGATGCTGGGTGGATAGTGGATGCTGGGTGGATAGTGGATGCTGGGTGGATAGTGGATGCTGGGTGGATAGTGGATGCTGGGGGGGTGGCAGAAGGTGGATATGTGGATGCTGGGTGGAGAGTGGATGCTGGGAGGATAGTGGATGCTGGGAGGATAGTGGATGCTGGGGGGATAGTGGATGCTGGGTGGATAGTGGATGCTGGGTGGATGGCAGAAGGTGGATACGTGGATGCTGGTTGGATAGTGGATGCTGGGTGGATAGTGGATGCTGGGAGGATAGTGGATGCTGGGTGGATAGTGGATGCTGGGTGGATAGTGGATGCTGGGTGGATAGTGGATGCTGGGTGGATAGTGGATGCTGGGTGGATAGTGGATGCTGGGTGGATAGTGGATGCTGGGTGGATAGTGGATGCTGGGTGGATAGTGGATGCTGGGTGGATAGTGGATGCTGGGAGGATAGTGGATGCTGGGTGGATAGTGGATGCTGGGTGGATAGTGGATGCTGGGTGGATAGTGGATGCTGGGTGGATGGCAGAAGGTGGATATGTGGATGCTGGGTGGATAGTGGATGCTGGGTGGATAGTGGATGCTGGGAGGATAGTGGATGCTGGGTGGAGAGTGGATGCTGGGTGGATAGTGGATGCTGGGTGGATAGTGGATGCTGGGTGGATAGTGGATGCTGGGTGGATAGTGGATGCTGGGTGGATAGTGGATGCTGGGTGTATGGCAGAAGGTGGATGTGTGGAGGCTGGGTGGATAGTGGAAGGTGGGTGGATAGTGGATGCTGGGAGGATAGTGGATGCTGGGTGGATAGTGGATGCTGGGTGGATAGTGGATGCTGGGTGGATAGTGGATGCTGGGTGGATAGTGGATGCTGGGTGGATAGTGGATGCTGGGTGGATAGTGGATGCTGGGTGGATAGTGGATGCTGGGTGGATAGTGGATGTTGGGTGGATAGTGGATGCTGGGAGGATAGTGGATGCTGGGTGGATAGTGGATGCTGGGTGGATAGTGGATGCTGGGTGGATAGTGGATGCTGGGTGGATAGTGGATGCTGGGTGGATGGCAGAAGGTGGATATGTGGATGCTGGGTGGATAGTGGATGCTGGGTGGATAGTGGATGCTGGGTGGATAGTGGATGCTGGGTGGATAGTGGATGGTGGGTGGATAGTGGATGCTGGGTGGATGGTGGATGCTGGGTGGATAGTGGATGCTGGGTGGATAGTGGATGCTGGGTGGATAGTGGATGCTGGGTGGATAGTGGATGCTGGGTGGATAGTGGATGCTGGGTGGATAGTGGATGCTGGGTGGATAGTGGATGCTGGGTGGATAGTGGATGCTGGGTGGATAGTGGATGCTGGGTGGATAGTGGATGCTGGGTGGATAGTGGATGCTGGGTGGATAGAGGATGCTGGGTGGATAGTGGATGCTGGGAGGATAGTGGATGCTGGGTGGATAGTGGATGCTGGGTGGATAGTGGATGCTGGGAGGATAGTGCATGCTGGGTGGATAGTGGATGCTGGGTGGATAGTGGATGCTGGGTGGATAGTGGATGCTGGGTGGATAGTGGATGCTGGGTGGATAGTGGATGCTGGGTGGATAGAGGGTGCTGGGAGGATAGTGGATGCTGGGTGGATAGTGGATGCTGGGTGGATAGTGGATGCTGGGTGGATAGTGGATGCTGGGTGGATAGTGGATGCTGGGTGGATAGTGGATGCTGGGTGGATAGTGGATGCTGGGTGGATAGTGGATGCTGGGAGGATAGTGGATGCTGGGTGGATAGTGGATGCTGGGTGGATAGTGGATGCTGGGTGGATAGTGGATGCTGGGTGGATAGTGGATGCTGGGTGGATAGTGGATGCTGGGTGGATAGTGGATGCTGGGTGGATAGTGGATGCTGGGTGGATAGTGGATGCTGGGTGGATAGTGGATGCTGGGTGGATAGTGGATGCTGGGTGGATAGTGGATGCTGGGTGGATAGTGGATGCTGGGTGGATAGTGGATGCTGGGTGGATAGTGGATGCTGGGTGGATAGTGGATGCTGGGAGGATAGTGGATGCTGGGTGGATAGTGGATGCTGGGTGGATAGTGTATGCTGGGTGGATAGTGGATGCTGGGTGGATAGTGGATGCTGGGTGGATAGTGGATGCTGGGTGGATAGTGGATGCTGGGTGGAGAGTGGATGGTGGGTGGATAGTGGATGCTGGGTGGATAGTGGATGCTGGGTGGAGAGTGGATGCTGGGTGGATAGTGGATGCGGGGTGGATAGTGGATGCTGGGTGGATAGTGGATGCTGGGTGGATAGTGGATGCTGGGTGGATAGTGGATGCTGGGTGGATAGTGGATGCTGGGTGGATAGTGGATGCCGGGTGGATAGTGGATGCTGGGTGGATAGTGGATGCTGGGTGGATAGTGGATGCTGGGTGGATAGTGGATGCTGGGTGGATAGTGGATGCCGGGTGGATAGTGGATGCTGGGTGGATAGTGGATGCTGGGTGGATAGTGGATGCTGGGTGGATAGTGGATGCTGGGTGGATAGTGGATGCTGGGTTGATAGTGGATGCCGGGTGGATAGTGGATGCTGGGTGGATAGTGGATGCTGGGTGGATAGTGGATGCTGGGTGGATAGTGGATGCTGGGTGGATAGTGGATGCTGGGTTGATAGTGGATGCTGGGTGGATAGTGGATGCTGGGTGGATAGTGGATGTCGGGTGGATAGTGGATGCTGGGTGGATAGTGGATGCTGGGTGGATAGTGGATGCTGGGTGGATAGTGGATGCTGGGTGGATAGTGGATGCTGGGTGGATAGTGGATGCTGGGTGGATAGTGGATGCTGGGTGGATAGTGGATGCTGGGTGGATAGTGGATGCTGGGTGGATAGTGGGTGCTGGGTGGATGGGGGGTGTTGGGTGGATAGTGGATGCTGGGTGGATAGTGGATGCTGGGTGGATAGTGGATGCTGGGTGGATAGTGGATGCTGGGTGGATAGTGGTTGTTGGGTGGATAGTGGATGCTGGGTGGATAGTGGATGCTGGGTGGATAGTGGATGCTGGGTGGATAGTGGTTGTTGGGTGGATAGTGGATGCTGGGTGGATAGTGGATGCTGGGTGGATAGTGGATGTCGGGTGGATAGTGGATGCTGGTTGGATAGTGGATGCTGGGTGGATAGTGGATGCTGGGTGGATAGTGGATGCTGGGTGGATAGTGGATGCCGGGTGGATAGTGAATGCTGGGTGGATAGTGGATGCTGGGTGGATAGTGGAAGCTGGGTGGATAGTGGATGCTGGGTGGATAGTGGATGCTGGGTGGATAGTGGATGCTGGGTGGATAGTGGATGCTGGGTGGATAGTGGATGCTGGGTGGATAGTGGATGCTGGGTGGATAGTGGATGTCGGGTGGATAGTGGATGCTGGGTGGATAGTGGATGCTGGGTGGATAGTGGATGCTGGGTGGATAGTGGATGCTGGGTGGATAGGGCATGCTGGGAGGATAGTGGATCCTGGGTGGATAGAGGATGCTGGGTGGATAGTGGATGCTGGGTGGATAGTGGAAGTTGGGTGGATAGTGGATGCTGGGTGGTTAGTGGATGCTGGGTGGATAGTGGAAGCTGGGTGGATAGTGGATGCTGGGTGGATAGTGGATTCTGGGTGGATAGTGGATGCTGGGTGGATAGTGGATGCTTGGTGGATAGTGGATGTCGGGTGAATAGTGGATGTCGGGTGGATAGTGGAGGCTGGGTGGATAGTGGATGCTGGGTGGATAGTGGATGCTGGGTGGATAGTGGATGCTGGGTGGATAGTGGATGCTGGGTGGATAGTGGATGCTGGGTGGATAGTGGATGCTGGGTGGATAGTGGATGCTGGGTGGATAGTGGATGTCGGGTGGATAGTGGATGCTGGGTGGATAGTGGATGCTGGGTGGATAGTGGATGCCGGGTGGATAGTGGATGCTGGGTGGATAGTGGATGCTGGGTGGATAGTGGATGCTGGGTGGATAGTGGATGCCGGGTGGATAGTGGATGCTGGGTGGATAGTGGATGCTGGGTGGATAGTGGATGCTGGGTGGATAGTGGATGCTGGGTGGATAGTGGATGCTGGGTGGATAGTGGATGGTGGGTGGATAGTGGATGCTGGGTGGATAGTGGATGCTGGGTGGATAGTGGATGCTGGGTGGATAGTGGATGCTGGGTGGATAGTGGATGCTGGGTGGATAGTGGATGCTGGGTGGATAGTGGATGCTGGGTGGATAGTGGATGCTGGGTGGATAGTGGATGCTGGGTGGATAGTGGATGCTGGGTGGATAGTGGATGCTGGGTGGATAGTGGATGCTGGGTGGATAGTGGATGCTGGGTGGATAGTGGATGCTGGGTGGATAGTGGATGCTGGGTGGATAGTGGATGCTGGGTGGATAGTGGATGCTGGGTGGATAGTGGATGCTGGGTGGATAGTGGATGCTGGGTGGATAGTGGATGTTAGGTGGATAGTGGATGCTGGGTGGATAGTGGATGCTGGGTGGAGAGTGGATGCTGGGTGGATAGTGGATGCTGGGTGGATAGTGGATGCTGGGTGGATAGTGGATGCTGGGTGGATAGTGGATGCTGGGTGGATAGTGGATGCTGGGTGGATAGTGGATGGTGGGTGGATAGTGGATGCTGGGTGGATAGTGGATGGTGGGTGGATAGTGGATGCTGGGTGGATAGTGGATGCTGGGTGGATAGTGGATGCTGGGTGGATAGTGGATGCTGGGTGGATAGTGGATGCTGGGTGGATAGTGGATGCTGGGTGGATAGTGGATGCTGGGTGGATAGTGGATGCTGGGTGGATAGTGGATGCTGGGTGGATAGTGGATGCTGGGTGGATAGTGGATGCTGGGTGGATAGTGGATGCTGGGTGGATAGTGGATGCTGGGTGGATAGTGGATGCTGGGTGGATAGTGGATGCTGGGTGGATAGTGGATGCTGGGTGGATAGTGGATGCTGGGTGGATAGTGGATGCTGGGTGGATAGTGGATGCTGGGTGGATAGTGGATGTTAGGTGGAGAGTGGATGCTGGGTGGATAGTGGATGCCGGGTGGATAGTGGATGCTGGGTGGATAGTGGATGCTGGGTGGATAGTGGATGCTGGGTGGATAGTGGATGCTGGGTGGATAGTGGATGCTGGGTGGATAGTGGATGCTGGGTGGATAGTGGATGGTGGGTGGATAGTGGATGCTGGGTGGATAGTGGATGCTGGGTGGATAGTGGATGCTGGGTGGATAGTGGATGCTGGGTGGATAGTGGATGCTGGGTGGATAGTGGATGCTGGGTGGATAGTGGATGCTGGGTGGATAGTGGATGCTGGGTGGATAGTGGATGCTGGGTGGATAGTGGATGCTGGGTGGATAGTGGATGCTGGGTGGATAGTGGATGCTGGGTGGATAGTGGATGCTGGGTGGATAGTGGATGCTGGGTGGATAGTGGATGCTGGGTGTATAGTGGAGGCCGGGTGGATAGTGGATGCTGGGTGGATAGTGGATGATGGGTGGATAGTGGATGCTAGGTGGATAGTGGATGCTGGGTGGATAGTGGATGCTGGGTGGATAGTGGATGCTGGGTGGATAGTGGATGGTGGGTGGATAGTGGATGCTGGGTGGATAGTGGATGCTGGGTGGATAGTGGATGTTAGGTGGAGAGTGGATGCTGGGTGGATAGTGGATGCCGGGTGGATAGTGGATGCTGGGTGGAGAGTGGATGCTGGCTGGATAGTGCATGCTGGGTGGATAGTGGATGTTACGTGGAGAGTGGATGCTGGGTGGATAGTGGATGCCGGGTGGATAGTGGATGCTGGGTGGATAGTGGATGCTGGGTGGATAGTGGATGCTGGGTGGATAGTGGATGCTGGGTGGATAGTGGATGCTGGGTGGATAGTGGATGCTGGGTGGATAGTGGATGCTGGGTGGATAGTGGATGCTGGGTGGATAGTGGATGCTGGGGGGATAGTGGATGCTGGGTGGATAGTGGATGCTGGGTGGATAGTGGATGCTGGGTGGATAGTGGATGCTGGGTGGATAATGGATGCTGGGTGGATAGTGGATGCTGGGTGGATAGTGGATGCTGGGTGGATAGTGGATGCTGGGTGGATAGTGGATGCTGGGTGGATAGTGGATGCTGGGTGGATAGTGGATGCTGGGTGGATAGTGGATGCTGGGTGGATAGTGGATGCTGGGTGGATAGTGGATGCTGGGTGGATAGTGGATGCTGGGTGGATAGTGGATGCTGGGTGGATAGTGGATGCTGGGTGGATAGTGGATGCTGGGTGGATAGTGGATGCTGGGTGGATAGAGGATGCTGGGTGGATAGTGGATGCTGGGTGGATAGTGGATGCTGGGTGGATAGTGGATGCTGGGTGGATAGTGGATGCTGGGTGGATAGTGGATGCTGGGTGGATAGTGGATGCTGGGTGGATAGTGGATGCTGGGTGGATAGTGGATGCTGGGTGGATAGTGGATGCTGGGTGGATAGTGGATGCTGGGTGGATAGTGGATGCTGGGTGGATAGTGGATGCTGGGTGGATGGCAGAAGGTGGATAAGTGGATGCTGGGTGGAAAGTGGATGATGGTTGGATAGTGGATGCTGCGTGGATAGAGGATGCTGGGTGGATACTGGATGCTGGGTGGATAGTGGATGCTGGGTGGATACTGGATGCTGGGTGGATAGTGGATGCTGGGTGGATAGTGGATGTCGTGTGGATAGTGGAGGCTGGGTGGATAGTGGATGCTGGGTGGATACTGGTTGCTGGGTGGGTAGTGGATGCTGGGTGGATAGTGGATGCCGGGTGGGTAGTGGATGCTGGGTGGATAGTGGATGCTGGGTGGATAGTGCATGCTGCGTGGATAGTGGATGCTGGGTGGATAGTGGATGCTGGGTGGATAGTGGATGCTGGGTGGATAGTGGATGCTGGGTGGATAGTGGATGTCGGGTGGATAGTGGATGCTGGGTGGAGAGTGGATGCTGGGTGGATAGTGGATGCTGGGTGGATAGTGGATGCTGGGTGGATAGTGGATGCTGGGTGGATAGTGGATGCTGGGTGGATAGTGGATGCTGGGTGGATAGTGGATGCTGGGTGGATAGTGGATGCTGGGTGGATAGTGGATGCTGGGTGGAGAGTGGATGCTGGGTGGATAGTGGATGCTGGGTGGATAGTGGATGCTGGGTGGATAGTGGATGCTGGGTGGATAGTGGATGCTGGGTGGATAGTGGATGCTGGGTGGATAGTGGATGCTGGGTGGATGGCAGAAGGTGGATATGTGGATGCTGGGTGGATAGTGGATGCTGGGTGGATAGTGGATGCTGGGTGGATAGTGGATGCTGGGTGGATAGTGGATGCTGGGTGGATAGTGGATGCTGGGTGGATAGTGGATGCTGGGTGGATAGTGGATGCTGGGTGGATAGTGGATGCTGGGTGGATGGCAGAAGGTGGATATGTGGATGCTGGGTGGATAGTGGATGCTGGGTGGATAGTGGATGCTGGGTGGATAGTGGATGCTGGGCGGATAGTGGATGCTGGGTGGATAGTGGATGCTGGGTGGAGAGTGGATGCTGGGTGGATAGTGGATGCTGGGTGGATAGTGGATGTCGGGTGGATAGTGGATGCTGGGTGGATAGTGGATGCTGGGTGGATAGAGGATGTTGGGTGGATAGTGGATGCTGGGTGGATAGTGGATGTCGGGTGGATAGTGGATGCTGGGTGGATAGTGGATGCTGGGTGGATAGTGGATGCTGGGTGGATAGTGGATGCTGGGTGGATGGCAGAGGGTGGATATGTGGATATGTGGATAATGGAAGGAGGCTGGAACTACTGCCTAATTCCGGAACACGCTGTCTGCACGCCGCCCAGCAAGTAGTTTGCAACAACAAGCTGTATGTCACAAGTTGCAAGCCAGAACAGTTTGTCATAAGAGCGATTTTCCCGTGCGCAGACCATTACCACGCACAAACACATTCTTACAAAAACTCTGCTTTGAAAATTTCGCGCAAGGATAAATTTCCAAAACACTCAACCCTCATATCCCAACATAAGCGAAGAAAAAAAAAAAGAAAAAAAAAAAAAAAAAAAAAAAGAGAAAAAAAAAGAAAAAAAAGGAAAAAAAAAGAAAAAAGAGAAAAAAAAAAAAAAAAGAAAAAAAAGAAAAAAAAAGAAAAAAAAGAAAAAAAAGAAAAAAAAAGAAGAAGAAGAAAAAAAAAAAAAAGCTAAATTCACAAAAGGCATAATACACTGCAATTCAATATCTAATTCAATATCTCTATTTGGGAGCGATTCAATATTTGTATTTCTGGCTCGATGCATGAGCAGTGCCTGGGAGTTATGAGCTGGGTGGGTGCCAGGCTCGAGTTTGCATCCTAAGTCGGTTTCGCCAAAGTGGGCGTCGAGAAGGAGAAAACCCTTTCCCCCCCCCCCTTTTTATCTCTCTTTTTTTCTCTCTTTCTTTCTTTATTGTATTAGGAGAAAACCCTTCCCCAAAGTTTCGCCAAAGTGGGCGTCGAGAAGGAGAGAAAACCCTTTTTTTTCTCTCTTTTTTTCTCTCTTTTCTCTCTTTCTTTCTTTATTGTATTAGGAGAAAACCCTTTTTTCTCCCCCTTTTTCTCTCTCTTTTTTCTCTCTTTCTTTCTTTATTGTATTAGGAGAAAACCCTTTTTTCTCCCCTTTTTCTCTCTTTTTTCTCTCTCTCTTTCTTTATTGTATTAGGAGAAAACCCTTTTTTCTCTCTTTTTTTCTCTCTTTCTTTCTCTCTTTCTTTCTTTATTGTATTAGGAGAAAACCCTTTTTTCTCCCCTTTTTTTCTCTCTCTTTTCTCTCTTTCTTTCTTTATTGTATTAGGAGAAAACCCTTTTTTCTCCCCTTTTTTTCTCTTTCTTTCTCTCTCTCTTTCTTTATTGTATTAGGAGAAAACCCTTTTTTTCACCCTTTTTTTCTCTTTTTTCTCTCTTTCTTTCTTTATTGTATTAGGAGAAAACCCTTTTTTCTCCCCTTTTTTTCTCTTTCTTTCTCTCTCTCTTTCTTTATTGTATTAGGAGAAAACCCTATTTTTCACCCTTTTTTTCTCTTTTTACTCTCTTTCTTTCTTTATTGTATTAGGAGAAAACCCTTTTTTCTCCCCTTTTTTTCTCTTTTTTCTCTCTTTCTTTCGTTATTGTATTAGGAGAAAACCCTTTTTTCTCCCCTTTTTTTCTCTCTTTCTTTCTTTATTGTATTAGGAGAAAACCCTTTTTTTCCCCTTTTTTTCTCTCTTTTTTTCTCTCTCTCTTTCTTTATTGTATTAGGAGAAAACCCTTTTTTCTCCCTTTTTTTCTCTTTTTTTCTCTCTTTCTTTCTTTATTGTATTAGGAGAAAACCCTTTTTTCTCCCCTTTTTTTCTCTTTTTTTTCTCTCTCTCTTTCTTTATTGTATTAGGAGAAAACCCTTTTTTCTCCCCTTTTTTTCTCTCTTTTTCTCTCTTTCTTTCTTTATTGTATTAGGAGAAAACCCTTTTTTCTCCCCTTTTTTTCTCTCTTTTTCTCTCTTTCTTTCTTTATTGTATTAGGAGAAAACCCTTTTTTTCTCTCTTTTCTCTCTCTCTTTTTTCTCTCTTTCTTTCTTTATTGTATTAGGAGAAAACCCTTTTTTCTCCCCTTTTTTTCTCTCTTTTTTTCTCTCTTTCTTTCTTTATTGTATTAGGAGAAAACCCTTTTTTCTCCCCTTTTTTTCTCTCTTTTTTTCTCTCTTTCTTTCTTTATTGTATTAGGAGAAAACCCTTTTTTCTCCCCTTTTTTTCTCTCTTTTTCTCTCTTTCTTTCTTTATTGTATTAGGAGAAAACCCTTTTTTTCTCTCTTTTCTCTCTCTCTTTTTTCTCTCTTTCTTTCTTTATTGTATTAGGAGAAAACCCTTTTTTCTCCCCTTTTTTTCTCTCTCTTTTTCTCTCTTTCTTTCTTTATTGTATTAGGAGAAAACCCTTTTTTCTCCCCTTTTTTTCTCTTTCTTTCTCTCTTTCTTTCTTTATTGTATTAGGAGAAAACCCTTTTTTCTCCCCTTTTTTTCTCTCTTTTTTTCTCTCTTTCTTTCTTTATTGTATTAGGAGAAAACCCTTTTTTCTCCCTTTTTTCTCTCTCTTTTTCTCTCTTTCTTTCTTTATTGTATTAGGAGAAAACCCTTTTTTCTCCCTTTTTTTCTCTTTTTTTCTCTCTCTCTTTCTTTATTGTATTAGGAGAAAACCCTTTTTTCTCCCCTTTTTTTTCTCTTTTTTCTCTCTCTCTTTCTTTATTGTATTAGGAGAAAACCCTTTTTTCTCCCCTTTTTTTCTCTTTTTTCTCTCTTTCTTTCTTTATTGTATTAGGAGAAAACCCCTTTTTCTCTCTCTTTTTTCTCTCTCTCTTTCTTTATTATATTAGGAAAAAACCCTTTTTTCTCCCCTTTTTTTCTCTCTTTCTTTCTCTCTTTCTTTCTTTATTGTATTAGGAGAAAACCCTTTTTTCTCCCCTTTTTTTCTCTCTTTTTTCTCTCTTTCTTTCTTTATTGTATTAGGAGAAAACCCTTTTTTCTCCCTTTTTTTTCTCTCTTTTTTCTCTCTTTCTTTCTTTATTGTATTAGGAGAAAACCCTTTTTTCTCCCCCATTTTTCTCTTTTTTTCTCTCTTTCTTTCTTTATTATATTAGGAGAAAACCCTTTTTTCTCCCCCTTTTTTTCTCTTTTTTTCTCTCTTTCTTTCTTTATTATATTAGGAGAAAACCCTTTTTTCCCCCCCTTTTTTTCTCTTTTTTTCTCTCTTTCTTTCTTTATTGTATTAGGAGAAAACCCTTTTTTCTCCCTTTTTTATCTCTCTTTTTTCTCTCTTTCTTTATTGTATTAGGAGAAAACCCTTTTTTCTCCCCTTTTTTTCTCTTTCTTTCTGTCTTTCTTTCTTTATTGTATTAGGAGAAAACCCTTTTTTCTCCTCTTTATTTCTCTTTTTTCTCTCTTTCTTTCTTTATTGTATTAGGAGAAAACCCTTTTTTCTCCCCTTTTTTTCTCTCTTTTTTCTCTCTCTCATTCTTTATTGTATTAGGAGAAAACCCTTTTTTCTCCCCTTTTTTCTCTCTTTTTTCTCTCTCTCTTTCTTTATTGTATTAGGAGAAAACCCTTTTTTCTCCCCTTTTTTTCTCTCTTTTTTTCTCTCTTTCTTTCTTTATTGTATTAGGAGAAAACCCTTTTTTCTCCCCTTTTTTTCTCTCTTTTTTCTCTCTTTCTTTCTTTATTGTATTAGGAGAAAACCCTTTTTTCTCCCCTTTTTTTCTCTCTTTTTTTCTCTCTTTCTTTCTTTATTGTATTAGGAGAAAACCCTTTTTTCTCCCTTTTTTTCTCTCTTTTTTCTCTCTCTCTTTCTTTATTGTATTAGGAGAAATCCCTTTTTTCTCCTTTTTTTTCTCTCTTTTTTCTCTCTCTCTTTCTTTATTGTTTTAGGAGAAAACCCTTTTTTCTCCCCCCCTTTTTTCTCTTTTTTTTCTCTCTTTCTTTCTTTATTGTATTAGGAGAAAACCCTTCCCCCCCCCCTTTTTTTTCTCTCTTTTCTCTCTTTCTTTCTTTATTGTATTAGGAGAAAACCCTTTTTTCTCCCCTTTTTTCTCTCTTTTTTCTCTCTTTCTTTTTTTATTGTATTAGGAGAAAACCCTTTTTTTCCCTCTTTCTTTCTCTTTCTTTCTTTATTGTATTAGGAGAAAACCCTTTTTTCTCCCCTTTTTCTCTCTTTTTTTCTCTCTTTCTTTCTTTATTGTATTAGGAGAAAACCCTTTTTTCTCCCCTTTTTTTCTCTTTTTTCTCTCTTTTTTTCTTTATTGTATTAGGAGAAAACCCTTTTTTCTCCCCTTTTTCTCTCTCTTTTTTCTCTCTTTCTTTCTTTATTGTAGTAGGAGAAAACCCTTTTTTCTCCCCTTTTTCTCTCTCTTTTTTCTCTCTTTCATTCTTTATTGTATTAGGAGAAAACCCTTTTTTCTCCCCTTTTTTTCTCTTTTTTCTCTCTTTCTTTCTTTATTGTATTAGGAGAAAACCCTTTTTTCTCCCCTTTTTCTCTCTTTTTTCTCTCTTTCTTTCTTTATTGTATTAGGAGAAAACCCTTTTTTCTCCCCTTTTTTTCTCTTTTTTCTCTCTTTCTTTCTTTATTGTATTAGGAGAAAACCCTTTTTTCTCCCCTTTTTCTCTCTTTTTTTCTCTCTTTCTTTCTTTATTGTATTAGGAGAAAACCCTTTTTTCTCCCCTTTTTTTCTCTTTTTTCTCTCTTTCTTTCTTTATTGTATTAGGAGAAAACCCTTTTTTCTCCCCTTTTTCTCTCTCTTTTTTCTCTCTTTCTTTCTTTATTGTATTAGGAGAAAACCCTTTTTTCTCCCCTTTTTATCTCTCTCTTTTTCTCTCTTTCTTTCTTTATTGTATTAGGAGAAAACCCTTTTTTCTCCCCTTTTTTCTCTTTTTTTCTCTCTTTCTTTCTTTATTGTATTAGGAGAAAACCCTTTTTTCTCCCCTTTTTTTTCTCTTTTTTCTTTTTTTCTTTCTTTATTGTATTAGGAGAAAACCCTTTTTTCTCCCCGTTTTCTCTCTCTTTTTTCTCTCTTTCTTTCTTTATTGTATTAGGAGAAAACCCTTTTTTCTCCCCTTTTTTTCTCTCTTTTTTTCTCTCTTTCTTTCTTTATTGTATTAGGAGAAAACCCTTTTTTCTCCCCTTTTTTTCTCTCTTTTTTCTCTCTTTCTTTCTTTATTGTATTAGGAGAAAACCCTTTTTTCTCCCCTTTTTTCTCTTTCTTTCCTCTCTTTCTTTCTTTATTGTATTAGGAGAAAACCCTTTTTTCTCCCCTTTTTTCTCTTTTTTTCTCTCTTTCTTTCTTTATTGTATTAGGAGAAAACCCTTTTTTCTCCCCTTTTTTTCTCTCTTTTTTCTCTCTTTCTTTCTTTATTGTATTAGGAGAAAAACCTTTTTTCTCCCCTTTTTTTCTCTCTTTTTCTCTCTTTCTTTCTTTATTGTATTAGGAGAAAACCCTTTTTTCTCCCCTTTTTTTCTCTCTTTTTTTCTCTCTTTCTTTCTTTATTATATTAGGAGAAAACCCTTTTTTCTCCTCTTTTTTTTCTCTCTTTTTTCTCTCTTTCTTTCTTTATTGTATTAGGAGAAAACCCTTTTTTCTCCTCTTTTTTTCTCTCTTTTTTCTCTCTTTCTTTCTTTATTGTATTAGGAGAAAACCCTTTTTTCTCCTCTTTTTTTCTCTCTTTTTTCTCTCTCTCTTTCTTTATTGTATTAGGAGAAAACCCTTTTTTCTCCCCTTTTTTTCTCTCTTTTTTCTCTCTTTCTTTCTTTATTGTATTAGGAGAAAACCCTTTTTTCTCCCCTTTTTTTCTCTCTTTTCTCTCTCTCTTTCTTTATTGTATTAGGAGAAAACCCTTTTTTCTCCCCTTTTTTTCTCTTTTTTCTCTCTTTCTTTCTTTATTGTATTAGGAGAAAACCCTTTTTTCTCCCCTTTTTTTCTCTCTTTTTTTCTCTCTTTCTTTCTTTATTGTATTAGGAGAAAACACTTTTTTTTCTCCCCTTTTCTCTCTCTTTTTTTCTCTCTTTCTTTCTTTATTGTATTAGGAGAAAACCCTTTTTTCTCCCCTTTTTTTCTCTCTTTTTTCTCTCTTTCTTTCTTTATTGTATTAGGAGAAAACCCTTTTTTCTCCCCTTTTTTCTCTCTTTTTTTCTCTCTTTCTTTCTTTATTGTATTAGGAGAAAACCCTTTTTTCTCCCCTTTTTTCTCTCTTTTTTCTCTCTTTCTTTCTTTATTGTATTAGGAGAAAACCCTTTTTTCTCCCCTTTTTTCTCTCTTTTTTCTCTCTTTCTTTCTTTATTGTATTAGGAGAAAACCCTTTTTTCTCCCCTTTTTTTCTCTTTTTTTCTCTCTCTCTTTCTTTATTGTATTAGGAGAAAACCCTTTTTTCTCCCCTTTTTCTCTCTTTTTTCTCTCTTTCTTTCTTTATTGTATTAGGAGAAAACACTTTTTTCTCCCTTTTTTTCTCTTTTTTCTCTCTTTCTTTCTTTATTGTATTAGGAGAAAAACCTTTTTTCTCTCTTTTTTCTCTCTTTCTTTCTTTATTGTATTAGGAGAAAACACTTTTTTCTCCCTTTTTTTCTCTTTTTTCTCTCTTTCTTTCTTTATTGTATTAGGAGAAAACCCTTTTTTCTCCCCTTTTTTTCTCTCTTTCTTTCTCTCTTTCTTTCTTTATTGTATTAGGACAAAA
>NC_091568.1:1927889-1935389 GCF_042767895.1 Penaeus vannamei
TCCACAGCTGAGAACACGTACTGTTTTTTCTTTCTTTTTTTTCTTTCTTCTTTCTTTTCTAGGTAATTTACCCTTTATTATCATAATTTTCTTTATCATCATTGTTATTTCTGTTATTACTATTATTATTATCTTTATTAGCATTAATATTTCCCAATATAGTTATTATTGCTATCACTGTCGCTATGATTATTATTAATATTACTTTTTTATCTCTCTTTTTATAATGATTTTTATTTGTACGACTAATGTCATCATAATTATTGTTTTAAATGACAATAATATCAAAATCATTTTTTCATGTTATTTCAGTAAAATAAAATTCAGAGCTATGAAAATTAACCGTATTTAAGTGATTACCAGAATATCGGCTTAATTGCAGTGTGACTAACCCCTTCAGATGGGGGGGGGGGTATAGCCGATAGATGATAGAATAGATAAATACGAAAATGGATAAGCTAACGTAAGAAAAAAATGGGATAAAAGAGAGTAATTAATCTTCTTAATAAATAAGATAAAGAAGAAAGACGATAAAAATATATGAATATGAAATATGAATTCAGCTTGTCTGTTTATGCATTACTTGATTTTTACTTTACCAGCGTCGACCAGTGACCAGCTTTTCAAGAAGAGAGAGAGAGAGAGAGAAAGAGAAAGAGAAAGAGAAGAGAAGAGAGAGAGAGAGAGAGAGAGAGAGGGAGAGAGAGAGAGAGCGAGAGAGAGAGAGAGAGAGAGAGAGAGAGAGAGAGAGAGAGAGACAGAGAGACAGAGAGACAGAGAGACAGAGAGACAGAGAGACAGAGAGACAGAGAGACAGAGAGAGAGGGAGAGACAGAGACACAGAGACAGACAGACAGAGGAAGAAAGAGAGAGAGACAAACAGAGTCATAATCAGAGAGAGAGAGACAGAGACAAAGAAATAAGTAAAAAAAAATAAAAATAAAAAATCCAAGCAATTACCAAATACATAAAATTACTACAAAACATTTAACAGGATTACGTAGCCTTCGATTTACTTTCGTCATCAACTAAATCAGCAGAGCGGTACCTAACTAACAACTGGTTATTATGTATAATGTACATACGTACAGAGCATATATATATATATATATATATATATATATATATATATATATATATATATATATATATATATATATATATACATATATATATATATGTATATATATATATATATATATATATATATATATATATATATATATATATATATATATCCATATTAATGTGTATGTATATTCAATTTATAACTGTGTTATGTGATATAAATCTCATACATCATATACAATAGCATAATCAAAAGTCTACTTAAAATCATATATGATAAAAATTACTTTGCATTTGCACATATATATATATATATATATATATATATATATATATATATATATATATATATATATATATATATATATACAAACGACGCAATATAACTAATAAGATACAAATAGACTCGCTTAGCACTCTCTGCTTATAATTTAACCGAAGCCGACCACACAGAAGAAGCCCTACATATTTACCTACTAGTCGTGAACACACACACACACACACACACACACACACACACACACACACACACACACACACACACACACACACACACACACACACACACACACACACACACACACACACACAAACAAACACACAAACACTTGCAAACTCACACTAGGAATCCTCATAGAAGACGTCTGAACAACTTACCTTCCTAGCATGACATTAATTCGTTTCCCAACTGTTTTAACGTCGGCGGATAAACATAAACACCCATTATCTACGAAACTGCGACTTCTACTTGGCTATCAACTACACCCGTCTGTTCTCCATGGTACAAGGTCCTCGCGAGAGAACGTGAATGTCTCCCAAAACGACTTTAAATTCATATAAACTCTACCAATCAACATGGCCACTAGTCAACGGAAAGGGACGACAAGAATAAAGAAGCAAATGATTTGGAAAAGGAAAAAAAAATCTATTTAATTAGTTTGCAAGCGCTAGGACACGGATGAATCACTGGACGAATCCTAATGATATATATTTTTTTTCGTAAGGCTACAGTAAAGCTGATTTTATGAAACCATTGTTATTGCCTTGTTCCTAACATTATTGTTTTGTGTAGCGATTATAAATATTATCATTATTATGTACTGATTATTGTCATTAACAGTAACATCATTATCATTATTATTAATCGCATTATCATCATCATTATTATTACCATCATTATCACTATTATTATTAATCGCATTATCATCATCATCGATATTACTACCATCATTATCATCCTTATTATTAATCACACCATTATCATCATCAATATTATTACCACCATCATCATCATTATCATCAAGACCCTTCTTATCATTCATATTGTCATGTTCCTTGGCTTATTCTGCTAAAATCTGGACTGATTTAGAAATATGAATGAACCTGGAAACCACTCTGATAATAGTAATAATAATTGATAATAATGATAACAATTATAGTTATTATCATTATTATTATCATTATTATCATTGTTATTATTATTATTATTATTATAACAACATCAATGATATTAATAACAATGATGATGATATAAAAAATAACAATGATAATAAAATAATAATGATGATGAGAAAGACAATAACAACAATAATAATAATA
The DNA here is from genome assembly GCF_042767895.1 of Penaeus vannamei. Taxonomy (NCBI): domain Eukaryota; kingdom Metazoa; phylum Arthropoda; class Malacostraca; order Decapoda; family Penaeidae; genus Penaeus; species Penaeus vannamei. Next base: position 1,930,557 of record NC_091568.1, read on the forward strand.
ATAATAATAATAATAATAATGATAATAATAATAATAGTAATAAAAACGATAATAACAAGCATCATCATCATCATCATCATAATAATAATAATAATAATAATAATAATAATAATAATAATAATAATAATAATAATAATAATAATAATAATAATAATAATAAAAACGTTAATAATAATAATAATAATAATAATAATAATAATAATAGTAACAAAAACGATAATAATAAAAATCATTATAATAACAACAGCACTGATAGAAATTATAATAATAGCGATAACATAAAAAAGTAAAAACATCACCAATAATATTAGTAACAGAACTAATAATACGAAATCAATATGCAAATCTTATAGCATTATCATTATTAATAGCAATGACAGCAAAAAAAAAAAAAAAATAGTGATGAAAAACATTCTAATGACGGTACTAACCATAAGAATGCAAAACAACAACAATATATATATATATATATATATATATATATATATATATATATATAGAGAGAGAGAGAGAGAGAGAGAGAGAGAGAGAGAGAGAGAGAGAGAGAGAGAGAGAGAAGTAATAACTTTTCAATATCAAGAATGAGAATGACATGCTAACAATGATGATATTTTGTCTGATGGTGACGATGACAAATCATACCTTGGAGTGATAATATACATGAAATCTTAATGGGTTAAGAATAATTAAATCCTTTTTGATAACAAGAACAGGAGTCAATGTATTAAGGAATTTGGGGTGTTAATAATAATAATGATAATAAGAATGAAATGTAAAAATAATGATAAAGTATATAACAGTTTATGTACGATAAGTAAAATAACATAAAGAGAATATTACTGATAAGGAAAAAATAAATGATTAAATGATACTAATAATAATGATAGTAGTAGTAATTATAATAATAAAAGCAGTAATGAGCAATAATACTAATAAAAATATAAAAATAATATTCCTAATAATAATATTAATTATGATATTAATAATAATAATGTTGATGATAGCAATATTAACAATATTAATATCAATAATGATAATGATGGTAATAATGAATAAAAATAGTAATAAACACTGTTATTCTTATTGTAATTCTTATTACAATTTCCTATTTTAATAACGGTAGCAAAAAATAGATAAATAATGATAATAATGATGATAATAATAATAATGATGTTAATGATAACCCATAATGTTATCATGATGATCATCACTATCATTATTGTTATAACAATAATAATATCCATCATCATAATAATAAAGATATTATTTATTACAAAGGCAACAATAATAACATAGACATAATAACATTAGAAATATCTTATATCTTAATACTGTTATTCAATTAAAACTTACAGTGAACAATACTTACAGTAATTAAAATGATCATCTTATCTAACACAATCAAAGCCTCATTATGATATGGGTTAATATCAACAGGAATATATGCAATAACAATGATTATAATTCATATACTTTAAACCATACAAATAATTCCATGACATTATTCGAGGACACTTTCTCCCACTTAAGTATCATTTGGTAAAAATAATATTCCTTTCATTTTCATCAGAATTCCCAACGTGGATAGATCATGTATAATGCTGTAGTGGGGGGGAAAAAAGACTGATAAATGCAGTGACTACAGCCGGGGTTGTTGTGGACTTATCCTAGAGGCAAGGCGCGTTAAAACGGATCCTGTGTACGACTTTCTCATGACTCCTCATGACTCCTCATGACTCTCCTTGAGGGAAAATATCATGCTTTTTTTTCTTCTTTCTTTCTTTCTTTCTTTTTTTTTTTTTTTTTGTTATCTGCGTCATTCGTGGCCCAACGCTTTCCTAGGGTGGAAGGAGTAGTAGTAGTGTGTGTGTGTGTGTGTGTGTGTGTGTGTGTGTGTGTGTGTGTGTGTGTGTGTGTGTGTGTGTGTGTGTGTGTGTGTGTGTGTGTGTGTGTGACTGTATTAACGTACCCATAGTCACCATCACAAGGTCTCTCACCCCAATAACAAATAAATTACACAGATTCTCTACACCATAACGTTAGACACTATACTGGCCTTCCTCCTAGCGCACCTACACTGCCGTAGCACCAGACCACAATATCGATTAGTGAATGGCTTGACAATACTGTAAATCACAGTCTTACTTTTTTATATACTGACTAATCTATTTCATATTGGAAATGACCGCCCCAAACATCGTATTTATGAGAATCCGATGTCTAGTATATTTCTACGCTTGTCTTTGCCGTGGCTTCCTCATCTCGCGAGTTGCCTTATCTCATTCCTTCCTCTCTTATCAAACCCCGAGAGGAACCTACTGTAATCCCACCGCTATGACACCTAAAATCTTACCCCAAACGCGGCAAAAATAGAGTGCCAGTCGCCTCGAGTGCCATGCCATCAAGTCTACTTCTGAAAGTCTGTGTTTTGTAGTGAGGAAAACCTCCCCAAATAGGGACTTGGCGCCTTTCAAAACTTACGTCGAAGTCACTCTTAAAAACCTAGTATTTAGAGACACTTTCGCTCCCGAGTGCGTATTTACAGTGAGGAAATCGGTACATATTTAGATAAACTATATTATATGTGTATATATAATTGCTCCTTAGGTCTCTAGGGGTCCTTCGAGGATTATAAAAGCTATTGTTCTCCCTCTGTGTGATTTTTGTTTTCCGTGTTTGTGTGTGTAATACTGCGGGGGAACATACATACATACATCATATATATACACATATATATATATATATATATATATATATATATATATATATATATATATATATATATATGCATATATTCATATATATATGTATATATATATATATATATATATATATATATACACACATATGTATGCATATATATATATATATATATATATATATATATATATATATATATATATATATATATATATATATATATATATATTTGTGTGTGTATATGTATGTATGTATGCATATGCACAAAATAATGCGTATTTGTGTTTGTGTTTACATACATATTAGATGTGACATACGTATATATATATATATATATATATATATATATATATATATATATATATATATATATATATATATATATATATATATATATGTCTGATTGTATTCATGTATGTACGAACATATGCATGCATGTGTGCCAACAAACGTGTATACTCCCGTAGAAAATGAATAAATATCTATCTATCTATCTATACATATTTGTGTGTGTGTGTGTGTCTTCACGTGTGAGTGCTTGTGACCGCGTATGCGCGTGTGAGAGCACACACGTCCTCATGTCTTTGTGTGCTGAACAGCGGTATCTAGAAACCCACTTAAGACTCGACCCGTCTGATCTAATCTTGAGTGCATTTATGTCAAATGCGCTTGTCGAGATAGAACAGTTCTTAAGAGTTAAAAAAAAAAGAGAACTGTTCGAGAACTTACGACACTCACAGAGTGTTCTTGTTCATATAGTATAACCTATTTAGAAACTCTTATAATTGTTATAGTATAAGTGCCTTGCCATGTGTCTCTTATCCTTATTGATATATAATTTTATGAGAGCAATCAGAGGACAGAAATAGATGGACTCGTTATGTCTTTTTTTTTTCCTTTTTTTTCTTGTCCTCGGAATAGGCATTGAGCAACGTGATTTGATGATTCCTGGTAAATTCAGGGATAATACGCATTATATATTTTTTTCTGTTCACTAATTCATTTATTCCTAGTATTTCCTTCTTTTATCTTATATTTCTATTGGACGACTGCTTTCTCGCAATCGAAGAGAATTTGATCATTTCGTCACCCGTAAAAATGGAAATGAATCTTCAAATATATTTTTTTTTACGATGATTGTTCACTTAGAGGGATGAATTAAGAGGAAAGATCCTCTTCCGATTTTCTGCCGATTCTCTCTTTCTTCGACACGAGAAATCGGCGAATATCCAAGCCACACGCACTCGACGCCATCGCGTGCGTCGTGCCATTATTCCGACCTTTTTCGATCCCTCTTTCTCATCTCACACGACCTTCTTCTCTTCGTCGACGACTCGTTTCTCTCGTCGACGACCTCTTCTTCTTCTCCTCCTCCTCGACCCCTTCCTTACTCGTCGACGACTCGCGCGCTCTCCCACGCCCCTTTTCTTCGGTACTTCGACGACCCTTTCCGACGAGCGGACTACCTGCTGCAGGAGGACGCCGTCGCCCTCGTCCTCGTTCTCTCGCGTGGAGTGCCTCTCGGGGCCCGGGGGACTCGACGCTCTGCCACGGGGTCTCTCTCCTCCTCAGTTCTCCGCGGCTGCAGGGGGGTCCTCGAAGGGGCTCGGGGCTCACGCTAGCCTGGGGGAGCAGAGAAGGCCTAGGGTGAGGTTTGGTCGACGGGGGGGGGGGGGGTCTGGGGCTAGAGAGGAAAGGCGTCAATGGGAGTGGATCCAAGAAGAGAGAATGCGCAGAGGCACAGGTGCTAGTGTCTTTACGATGTGTGTCTATCGGTCTATCTATCTAGCTATCTGTATATCTATCTATCTATCTACTTATATATATATATATATATATATATATATATATATATATATATATAATATATATATATATATATATATATATATATATATATTTATACACATTGATATATAAATATATATATATATGTATATCTATATCTATCTATCTATCTTTCTAACTATCTATCTATCTATCTATGCATCTATCTATATATTTATTTATCTATCTATCTATCTATCTATCTATGCATCTAGGCATCTATCTATCTATTTATCTATTTATCTATTTATCTATTTATCTATCTATCTATCTATCTATATCTATATATATATATATATATATATG
>NC_091568.1:1965389-1970389 GCF_042767895.1 Penaeus vannamei
ATGAGAGGCGAAGTAGGGAGGTGAATAGGAGGGAGAAAGAAAGGAAAGGAAAGGAAGAAAGGGAGATGTAGGAGAGAGCAAGGGATATGGAAGGAAGGAACATAAGGCAAAGAAGAAGAAAGGAGAGAAAGCGTGAAGAATATGATCACGAAAGGGAGATAGAAGAAAAAAAATAAAATAAAATGAGAAATGGAAGGGACGGACATGAGGCAGCAAGGCTAATAAATGAGAGGGAAGAAAGCGAAGGAAATGAAGGAGAAAGAGAAAGAAAATGAAAGAAAAGAAGAGAAGACGAAAAATAAAAGCAAGGAAAGAGGAAACGACGAGACACAAGAAAAGAGATAGATAGATAGATGAATAGATAGATAGATAGATAGATAAATAGATAGATAGATAGATAGAGAGAGAGAGAGAGAGAGAGAGAGAGTGAGAGAGAGAGAGAGAGAGAGAGAGAGAGAGAGAGAGAGAGAGAGAGCAGAGAGAGAGAAAGAGCAGAGAGAGAGAAAGAGCAGAGAAAGAAAGAGGAAACGAGGATAAAACAAAATGAAAGGGGAAGAAAACGGAGAAGAAAAGTACATAAGGTGATGATAATGACATAAATAGAAAAAAGAATAATAAAAAAGGGGGATAATGAGCTTTAAATGATACAAGAGTCGCGAATTCAAAACCCAGAAATGAGTCATAAAACAGAGTCAATTCCAAAACACTTTCCCTAAAGATGTCAACAGTGACTTTTTTTTTCAGCTGCTTCGAAACGCATTTTAAAAGATTTTGTCAAAGAAGCGCGGAACGGTTTTCTACGAGGGGAAAATTTTTTTTGGAATGGAATAGGTAAAGAGGTAAGAATTTAATTGGTTTTGTTAACTTTTTTTTTTTTTTTTTTTTTTTTGGAAGAGGATATTCACATACACATTGAAAGAGGATGAGGAAGAGAGAGCGAGATGGAGGGGGATAGAGAGAGAAAGAGAGAGAGGCAGAGAGACAGGCAGTCAGACAGACAGACAGACAGACAGACAGATAGACAGACAGACAAACAGACAGACAGACAGACAGACGGACAGATAGACAGACAGACAAAGAGACAGACAGACAGACAGACAAAGAGACAGACAGACAGACAGACAAAGAGACAGACAGACAGACAGACAGACAAACAGACAGACAAACAAACATTCAAACAGAGACAGAAACAGAGAGCAAGAAAGAAAGAAAGAAAGAAGAAAAATAAATAGAATAGAGCAAAAGAAAGAGAAGAGAAGAGAAAGAATGAAAAGAATAGACAAAGAAAAGACAAACAACAGACAGACAGACAGACAGACAAACAGACAGACAGACAAACAGACAGACAGACAGACAGACAAACAAACAGACAAACAAACATTCAAACAGAGACAGAACCAGAGAGCAAGAAAGAAAGAAAGAAAGAAGAAAAATAAATAGAACAGAGCAAAAGAAAAAGAAGAGAAGACAAAGAATGAAAAGAATAGACAAAGAAAAGACAAACAAACACACAAAGAAACAAACGACAGCGACGGGTGGACCACAAACGTTCATATTGTTTCACATGATATTCTTTTCAAACTTTTTTTTCGGCGAGAGACCAACAATTTAAGTAATATGAGTCAAATAAGAGAGCGAAAAAAGTTTGTATGTTGCGCCACCGGAAGCTGTGTCATACTCGGGTTTAAATTGACACATCATAAAGTTTTTTTGTTTTTTTTTCTCACTCTCTCTCTCTCTCTCTCTCTCTCTCTCTCTCTCTCTCTCTCTCTCTCTCTCTCTCTCTCTCCTCTCTCTCTCTCTCTCTCTCTCTCTTCCTCTCTCTCTCTCACTCTCTCTCTCTCTCTCTCTCTCTCTCTCTCTCTCTCTCTCTCTTTTTTTTTTTTTTTTTTTTTTTTTTTTTTTTTTTTTTTTTTTTTGCTTTTCTTTCTTTCCTTAACGACGAAAAATTGATACGAGAAGTAAAAGAAATCCGAAATTCGGAATTAGGAAGTTGATTGTAGAAAAATTGTTCGAATGGACACAGCATATTTATTTTATTTTTCCTAATGTTTTTGTTTCTTGTTTTATTATTATTTTCTTTTTTCTTGTTTTTTTTCTTTCTTTAACGACGAAAAATTTATTGAAAAGTAACAGAAATCCGAAATTAGGAGTTAAAATATTTGAGACATTATTACTAATATTCTTAGCTTATTTTTGATGATAAGTTAAGAATATTAATAATAATAATTGATAATGATGATGGTATTTGCATTGATGATAATGATGGTGTCATTAATAGGAGTAACAGTTGTAAATATGTTATTAATGAGAAAAATAAAGATAAAAATATTAGTAATAACAGGTAGTTTATAATAAAAATAGTAGTAATAACAAGTACTTTATGATTAATAGTATTTCACTGTTATTATGAACTTTATCGTAAAACGCATTTTATTTATTAATATTATCATTATCCTTATCAACACTATTAGTATCAACAATACTATAGCGTTATAATTATTATCGTTATTATTACTATAACTCCAATATCAAAAATTTTATCATAGAATATTATCGTCACATCCTCATCCTAAGAATTACGATAAGACCTTGTTGTTCTTGTCTTTCCCTTAGAACTACCGCCTCTTGTGACGTCATTGTCGATACCCTCGTCTTCACGGCCCCAAGAACGATCAATATCATTAGGTGGATTAAAGAACCCATTAAGAAGGGAAGTGGAATAACACCACTTGAATCGTAGAACAGAATCACTTGTGTGTGTGTGAGGGAGGGGGAGGGAGAGGGAGGGAGGGAGGGAGAGAGGGAGAGGGAGGGAGGGAGAGAGAGGGGAAGGGAGGGAGGGAGAGAGAGGGAGGGAGAGAGAGGGGGAGGGAGGGAGAGAGAAGAGAGAGAGAGAGAACAAGGGGAGGGGGGAGAAAACGAGAGAGAGAGAGAGAGAGAAAGAAAGAAAAGAGAGAGGAAGAGAGGGAGCGAAAACGAGGGAGGGAAGGAGAAAACGAGAGAGAGAGAGAGAGAGTTGGGGAGGGGTGAGAGAGAGAAAGAGGGAGAGAGAGAGACCCTTGATGACCACTACAGGCGAACCAATAAAACTAATGAAAAGGGGATTTGTCAACCAAAAACTAATTCCAGAAGCCTAATATAATAGAAGGATGGAGTAACAGAGACGGATAGTAAAGCAGAGATGGAGGGACTGAGGGAGATGGAGAAAGAAAAAGATTGAGAGAGAAGAGGGAGAGAAAGAGAGAGAGAGGGAGAGAGCGGGTGGAAGAGAGAGAGAGATTACGGGTGGAAGAGAGAGAGAGAGAGAGCGCGTGGAAGAGAGAGAGAGAGAGAGAGCGGGTGGAAGAGAGAGAGAGAGAGGAAGAGAGAGAGGGAGCGAGAAGAAGAGAGAGAGGGAGAGAGAGAGAGAGAGGAAGAGAAGAGATAAGGAGAGAGAAAAAAACAGAGAGAGAAGAAAGAGCAGAGAGAGAGAAGAAAGAGCAGAGAGAGAGATAGAAAGAAGGAGAGAAAGAGGAAGAAAGAGATCTGCCCCCCCCCACCTCCCCCACCCCTAAACCTCAACGTCACCCTCATCATCGGGTGTCACAAAATCCTGCCTCTATGACCGCCTTTCCTCCTCCTCCTTCTCCTTCTCCTTGTCCCTCTTCTCCACTACTTAGTCCTCATCTTCCTCCTCCAGTCATCAAGGTCATCCTCATCTTCCTCCTTTTCCTCTTCTTCCAAATCTTCTTCCCCTAACTTCTTTTTTTCCGTCTCCTCCTCCTCTACACTCTTCCTCCCTCTCCCCTTCCTCCTCCTCCTCCTCCTCCTCCTCCTCCTCCTCCTCCACTTCCTCCTCCTCCTCCTCCTCCTCCTCCTCCTCCTCCTACACCACCTCCTCCTCCCCTTCCACCACCACCACTTCACCTACCTCCTCCTCCTCCTCCTCCTCCTCCTCCTCCTCCTCCTCCTCCTCCTCCCTCCTCCTCCTCCTCCTCCTCCTCCTCCTCCTCCTCCTCCTATCCCACCTCCTCCTCCCCTTCCACCAACACCACCTCACCTACCTCCTCCTCCTCCTCCTCCTCCCTCTCCTCCCTCTCCTCCTCCCCTTCCTCCTCCTCCTCCTCCTCCTCCTCCTCCTGCCACCCAGGTCATCCTCTTTAACCTCTGTCGGGGGAGCGTTGGCCTCCTCTTTCTTGATAGTCCAGGTCACTCACATTCTTTCCCTCGCTTGGCCATGGGAAGACCTCGCTTTGCCTCATTCTCCCTCATTCTTTGGCCTTATTTTCCTTCATTCTTTGTCTCATTCTCCCTCATTCTTTGGCCTCATTCTCCTTATTCTTGGCCTTATTCTCCCTCATTTTTACTTCATTCTCCTTCATTCTTTGTCTCATTCCTCCTCATTCTTTGCCTTATTCTCCCTCATTTTTACTTCATTCTCCTTCATTCTTTGTCTCATTCCTCCTCATTCTTTGCCTCAATCTCCCTCATTCTTTGTCTCATTCTCCCTATTTTTTACCTCATTCTCTTTCTTTCTTTGCCTCATTCTCCCTCATTAGTTGCCTCATTCTCCTTCATTCTTTGCCTCATTCCCCTTCATTCTTTGCCTCATTCTCCTTCATTCTTTGCATCATTCTCCTTCATTCTTTGCCTCATTCTCCGTCATTCTTTGCCTCAATGTCCCTCATTCTTTGCCTCATTCTTCCTCATTCTTTGCCACATTCTCCTTCATTCTTTGCCTCATTCTTCTTCATTTTTTGCCTCATTCTCCCTCATTCTTTGTCTTATTCTCCTTCATATTTTGCTTCTTTCTCCCTCATTCTTTACCTCATTCTTCCTCATTCCTCCTCATTCTTTGCCTCATTCTTCGCCTCATTCTCCCTCATTCTTCGCCTCATTCTCTCTCATTCTTCGCCTCATTCTCCCTCATTCTTCGCCTCATTCTCTCTCATTCTTCGCCTCATTCTCCCTCATTCTTTGCCTCATTCTCCCTCATTCTTTCCTCATTCTCCCTCATT
>NC_091568.1:1985389-1987889 GCF_042767895.1 Penaeus vannamei
TTGCCATTCCTCTCGTGTTTTATCATGTTTTGTTTTATGAAATACGTGGACTCGCACACAGCACGACGGAGTTCATAGACGTGGATGTGGATTAAAGGGAGAGAGAGAGAGGGAGAGAGGAAGAGAGGGAAGGAGGGAAGGAGGGAGTGAGGGAGAGAAAAGGAGAGAGGGAGTAAGGGAGAGAGAGGGAAGAGAGGGAAGGAGGGAGGGAGAGAGAGGGAGGGAGGGAGAGAGAGGGAGAAGAGAGAGAGAGAGCGAGATAGAGAGAGAGAGAGAGAGAGAGAGAGAGAGAGAGAGAGAGAGAGAGAGAGAGAGAGAGAGAGAGAGAGAGAGAGAGAGAGAGAGAAAGAAACAAAGAAAGAAAAAGAGAGAGAGAGAGGGGGGGGGGAGAGACAGAGAGACAGAGACAGAGATAAAGACAGACAGAGACATACAGATAGAGCCAGCCAGTGACAGTTACAGCGACAGAGACAGACAGACACAGACAAACAGACAGTCATGTGGATCAATACACATATCGAACAGATGTATACCTGTATACATCCATCTATGGACATACAGGCATCCTAAAGTGTGCACACATTCAAGTATTTACTTTGCCATCACAAAAGCATCAGTGAAAACATTCCAAACATTTTCGTTGTGTTTAATAGTCCTTTCGTGTATAATATTAATTTTGTATAGAGGGAAAACTTTGTAGTCTTATACCTGTTTCAAAAGTCCTTATTAATAAGACACACGGAATAACAGAGTCTTTTTTTTTCTGTGAAATCAACTTTCTATGTTTTTTGTTTTTTTTTCTTTTGTTTGCTGCCAGTCCGTTCGCTCTTCCCCCTCCTCCCTCTGTCTCTTCGTTTCCATTCCCTCTCCCTCTCTCCCCTTCCTTTTCCCCCCTCCCTCTCTCCCCTTCCTCCCTCCCTCTCTCCTTCCCATTCCCCCTTCCTCTCTCCCCTTCCTCTTCCTCCTCCCTCTTTCCCCTTCCTCTTCCTCCTCCCTCTCTCCCCTTCCTCTTTCACCTCCCTCTTTCTCCTCTCTTTTTCCCCTCTCCCCAAACCCCAGCCTTCACTCCCGCTCAGCGACAGGGGCAGCGGACCAGTAACCACCCCTATAAAATCGGATTTCAGAATCAACACGCCCATGCCAGGTAAAGCACACGAAATAAAGCTCTTGGACTTTCTAAATGGCGTTGGGAGGCGTCGTGCAGCTTTACCCTCCCCCCCCCCTCCCCCTGTTTTTCTTTCTTTTTCTTTTTCTTTTGTTATGTTACGTGACTTTGCGGGAGGGTTTTTTTTTTTTTCTTTCTTTTTTGCCTTTGCCTGTCGTAAGCTCCTTGTGTTTGCATATGCACCCACTACGTCTGTGTCCCGTGTCTCGTTCTCGTTGTGTTGGGATCTGTGTAGGTATCTCACCGTATGTTAGCGTGTGTGTCAAGGGTTTTCGTTATTCTTAAGCCTACACTGACGACCTAACAGAAGCTAAGCACCTGTCTCTTTGGGCATACTCACAGATATGGTCTGTTGATGGATGAGAAAGGCGGAGTTATGTCCCCGTCGCAGTCGAAGTGGGGCATGGCTTGGGCTCCCCCTGCCGTCGACATGGCCGTGGCACCACTGAGCCCACTGGTGCTGAGGCCCCCGCTCAGGCCAGTGCCACTCAGACCCCCACTGGCACTCATGGACCCCCCAAGTCCCCCTCCCAGGCTGGGGCGAGAGCCAGTCATGTTGGTCTGTATCGCCCCCAAGCCCGCACTCCGGCTGCTCCGCTCGTCCTGAGGAGAGATGCGGCAGTTACGGGTCAACAAGGTCTCGCTAAGCAGGTCAGAGGTCAGGGGTGCCAGGGTCAGCGCGTCGGGAGAGGTCAGAGCTGCTGCGAGTCAGAAATCATGGCAGTTATGGATTTTATGGTAGATATCGGTTGTTACAAGGGAACTAACTGTATATTTGTATTTATGGAAGAGAGAACGAGAACATAACAGGTCATTTAAAAAAAAAGTCAGAACTGTCATTGCAGTCTGGCATCAAATGTGTCTAAAAATTAGCAGAGAAGGGGGTTACCTTGTTTACAAAGCAATGGAATTAAAACTCACAGATGAAGTATACTAAGTTCAAAGGAACAGTTATTTATTCCCGCTGACAAATTTTGCATAAGACAGGGATTTGTAAATAAAATAATGGATTCGACAACTCTATGAATATGTTATCCCGATTGTCTTTGTGAATAATAACATATGCTCTCTTTGAAAGGAAAAAAGAAAAGCAAAATCGAAACCAAATTTACACAACTGTCTCTGGGTTGATTACAAACAAACAAAAACAAAAATAAATAAATGAAAAAATGAAAACGAAAAACAAGATCCCTCAAACAAAATAAATTAGAAAATACGTAAGGCCAATAAATAAAAGACACTTACCGAGGAACAATGACAGCACATAATGTCAGTGACAGCTTTTCGTAGGCCTTTGTGGAGGGCGAGGAACAGCGCTGGGTTGACAAAGGCGTG
>NC_091568.1:2010389-2020389 GCF_042767895.1 Penaeus vannamei
CGGAGCGGAACATGATCTATATGCAAAATAAGTCTCGGGGACAAAGCCTCAGACGACGGGATCCTGATGGAGTTTAGTGGCGGTCGTATTGGGGCCTGGGGTGTGTGTGTGGGGGGGGGGGATAGGGAGAGGGGGTTGGGGGTAGATTTGTATTGGAGAGAGGGTGTGTGTGTGTATGGGGGGGATAGGGCATAGGGGAGAGGGGGTAGATTTGTTTTGGTGAGAGGGGGATGGGGTGGGTAGGGGGGAGGGGGGGGTTTAAGGGAGGGATAGGGAAGGAGGGGAGAGGGGAGAAGAGGGTTGGGGGGTAGATTTGTCGTATTGGAGCCTGGGGTGTGTGTGTGGGGGGGGGGGGTTAAGGGAGGGATAGGGGAGAGGGGGGGTTAAGGGAGGGATAGGGGAGAGGGGTTGGGGGGGTTGGGGGGTAGATTTGTCGTATTGGAGCGGGGGGGATGGGGTGGGTGGTGGGGAGGGGGCTAAGGGAGGGATAGGGGAGAGGGGGTTGGGGGTAGATTTGTATTGGAGAGAGGTTGTGTGTGGGGATGGGGGTGGGGGTTTTAAGGGAGGGACAGGGATAGGGGAGAAGGGGTTGGGGGGTAGATTTGTATTGGAGAGAGGGGGATGGGGTGGGGGGGGAGGTGGTTTTAAGGGAGGGATAGGGGAGAGAGGAGAAGGGGTTGGGGGGTAGATTTGTATTGGAGAGAGGGTGTGTGTATGGGGGGGGGGGTTAAGGGTGGGATAGGGGATAGGGAGAGGGGGAAGAGGGGTAGATTTGTATTGGAGAGAGGGTGTGTGTGGGGATGGATAGGGAGAGGGGAGAAGGGGGTTGGGGGGTAGATTTGTCGTATTAGAGCCTGGGGTGTGTGTGTGGGTGAGGAGGGGGGTTAAGGGAGGGATAGGGAGAGGGGAGAGGGGGTTGGGGGTAGATTTGTCGTATTGGAGTCTGGGGTGTGTGTATGGGGGGGGGAGGGGGGTTAAGGGAGGGATAGGGAGAGGGGGTTGGGGGATTTGTCGTATTAGAGCCTGGGGTGTGTGTGTATGGGGGGGGGATGGGGGGGTTTAAGGGAAGGATAGGGGATAGGGGAGAAGGGAGTTGGGGGTAGATTTGTCGTATTGGAGCCTGGGGTGTGTGTGTGGGTGAGGAGGGGGTTAAGGGAGGGATAGGGAGAGGGGAGAGGGGGTTGGGGGTAGATTTGTATTGGAGAGAGGGTGGGGGTGAGGGTTTAAGGGAGGGGGAGGGGGTTGGGGGGTAGATTTGTATTGGAGAGAGGGGGCTGGGGTTAAGGGAGGGGAGAGGGAGTGAGAGGAGGGGGTTGAAGGGGTAGATTTGGTTTTCAGCTTGTTAGGGAGGGGAGGGGGTAGGGGATGGGAGAAAGACACGGTTTTGAGGGAGGAGGGAAGGGAGTTTGGGGGAGGGAGATTTGGATTTCAGCTTCATGGGGGGGGGGGGGGGAGAGGGGAGGTAGGGAGATTTGGTTCTCAGCTTCTTGGGGGGGAGAGAGAGAGGGAGAGGGGGAGGGAGAGGGAGGGAAGGAAGTCTTCTTTTATGTGATTATGGTTTCTGTAAGTATTTTGTAGTTATGTTTAGCGAGTAACGGTAACGGTGGGGGAGGGAAGGGAGGGGAGGGAGAGGGGGAGGGAGGGAGGGTTATGGGTTCCGTTGGGGGGGGGGAGGTGAGGTAAGTCTTCTGTGTAGTTACGTTTAGTGAGTAACTGTAACGGTAATGGTTTATTAAACTATTATCATGACCCAAGATTTCTTTATGTGGATATCTTGGAGGCAGGAATGGGAGGGGGGGGGGGGGATTCGGTCTTTTTGTGTAGGTCTGGTAAGTGAGTAATGGTAAAAGTAATGGGAATGATAATTACATACAAAGCTATTCTTATGGGACAAGACTTCTCAATGTGTATCTCTGTTATATTGCTACTAGTATGCGCAGTTCACATTTTTTATTAAATATATATTATATTCATAAATACACCAGTTACCTAAATAATTGGATTTCGTAATTGGTTCATTTTGATATTTGATAAAGGCTGTCTCTAGAAAATCCAAATTAGCTTTAAGGATATAAAAATTATATATACAAATCTTTAATGAGAAGATGAGGATGTTGGTCAGGAAATACAACAGGTATAATTGTCTCTATGTATGATGATTTTATAAGACTATATATATATATATATATATATATATATATATATATATATATATATATATATATATATATATATATATATATATGGAATTCTGATTTTCCATAAACATATTAATTTGCATTTTTTCCGTTCCTTATAATCGGATAAACGACCCACATCAATTTATATGCAATATTTCTCCCGGTTTTGCAACGCACGTAAACCAAAGAAAACACATACCTACAAAGAAGCACACGAGAACACATACATACATACACGTACGCACACGGGAATACAGACACACGCAGACACACACAAAGAAGAGCAGCAAATAACACACCGTCACTTAAGTTTTCTTTTTCTTTCTCTTTGTGTTACGTTCCCTCCCCTTTACCCGGGATCCCCGAAATCTTTGTTATAAGAGAAAAAAGAAACGCTATTACACTGAATAAAGAAGAATGTTGGAAAGAGACTCATATAATGGGATTTAATTCGACGGATCTGGGGTTGAATACGGATTGTTGACAGGTAGAGCTAATAATAGTTTCGATTCTATCCGGGTTGTCTATCTTTCTCTCTTTTGTTGTTCTTTTTTTTTACGAGTCGGTGGAAGATAGAGAGGGTAAAGATAAAGGTGGAAGATAGAGAGGGTAAAGATAAAGAAGAAGAGAATTAGAAAGAAGGAGGAAATAGAGGATAAACGATAGAGAGAGAAAGATATAGATTGAAACAGGAGGAACACAGAAATACCAGTAAAGGTCATAGGTCATAGAGCCAAACTTGCCATAGCATTTAGCAAAGAAAAGACGCACGCATTAATTCGATAAAGTAAATAAACAAAAATGGAATCAAAGGAAGGGTGAAGAAATGAATGTGGTAAAGAGAGAGGAAAGAAGAAGAATATTAAAAGAAGTGTCATCAGTGCCGGTGAAATATGAAATGAACTTTTCATGATTGAATTTTAATGGTAGTATTTTCTGATTGAAATCTCTCTCTCTTTCTTTATCTATCTATCTATCTCTTATCTCTGTCTCTCTCTTTATACATACATACATGCAAATATACATACATACGTGTATATATATATATATATATATATATATATATATATATATATATATATATATATATATATATATATATATATATATATATATATATATATATATATATATATATATTATATATACATGTATATATATATATATATATATATATATATATATATATATATATATATATATATATATATATATATATATATATATATATATATATATATATATATATATATATATATATATATATATATATATATATATATATATATATATATATATATATATACATATATATATACATATATATATAAGTATGTATGTATGTATGTATGTATGTATGTATGTATGTATGTATATACATATGTATATATGGATGTCCCTCCATATATCCATTTATATATCTGTCTGCTCCTTTGAAGATGGTGATGATGATGAAGATGAAAATGAAAGAGTAGGAGGAGAAGGAAAATGATAACTCTCTTGATAACGAAAACAAATAGCTTTCACAATAATCTTAATCTCCATAGTATATGCAACGAGAAGACACAGAGATATGCGAATAAAAAAACAAAACAAGATAAAGCTCAAAAAAAACACAAAGAAAAAACCAAAGCGTCCGTTTATTTAATGATATGCATATTGTTGCCAGACGCTGCCAGATATCACACACAAGCTAGATGTCTAAGAATCTCGTGCGTCGGTTGCCAGTGGGTATTTTTTCCACCTTTTTTTTTCTGTCTCAGCGAATGTGGCGGAGCTTAAGGATTTGTGTCCGAGGTACTTACTTCCAACGCGTTGGAATGTGGGCGTGTGGGTGTGAGTGGATGTGTGTGTGTGGTTGGATGTGTGTGTGTGTGGGTGTGGGGGTGTGTGGTTGGATGTGTGGGTGGGTGGATGGGTATGTGTTTGTGTGTATGTATGTTTGTCGTGTGTGTGGATTGTGGATGTGGATAGATGTGTGTGTATGTGTGTGGATGTGTATGGGTGCGTATGGATGAATGTGTGTGGGTGTGGTTGGATGTGTGTGTGTGTGTGTGTAGTTGGATGTGTGGGTCGGTGGGTGGATTGGTGGGTATGTGGTTGTGTGTATGGATGTGCGTGTTTGTGGTTTGTGGGTGTGGATGGATGTGTGTGTTTGGATGTGTGTGTGTGTGGGTGGATGTGTGTGTGTGGATACGTGTATGTGGATGGATGTGTGGGTGGTTGGGTGGATGGATAAGTGTGTGTTTGTGTGTATGGCTGTGTGTGTGTATGTGAATGGATGTATGTAGGTTGATTAATGGTTGTGTAAATGAGTGACGTTGGGATTATGTGTGGTGTGTGTGTGTGTGTGTGTGTGTGAATTTGTGTGTCTGTTTGTGTCTTTCATTGATTCTAGACTTGTTATAGCTTGACACTTTTCCTTTTTTATTAGCATGAAAAAAACACTGCCTAGGATTGCACACTTCAAGACTCCCTAGTGAAATATTAACTAAGCTAATATATTTAGATTAAAGGGTTAAGTTGATATTTTATCATTAAAAAAAACAAATCTTTATAAAGAGGAGGCTGATATATGGAGAGAGAAAAAAACACAAATATAGGAAGCTAGATCGACGTAGACGTAGACTAGCCCTGCTTAGCCCTAGACTAGAGACCTCAGTAAGCAGCGAAATAGAGTGGCGCCTAAAGAACAGCAGGAAGCTACACAGCGTGTTTTTTTTTTTTTTTTTTTTTTTTTTTTTTCTCTACGAGGTCCTACATGACTCAAGAAACTCTTCCTTTACTTGACTTAATACCGTTGTTAACATGTTGATCGTGGACACCGTGACAAGGAGCAGGAAGGCAGTCTCCACGAGGGAACACTTGGCTACGGGGACGCAGTTGTAGATGGACCGCCCCAGGGGTATGAGGATGGCAGCCCGCGCGCAGTCGACGGCCGCCTGGTGGAACAGAAGACCCTGCGACCATCTGGAAGGAGGCGGAGACAAGTGGGGGTTAGTTGGGGGCGCTTCTCCGCGTTGTGAGAGGTGAAGGGGGAATACCCCAGCCTCTGAAAGAAGGAGAAATATGAGGATTTGTCTGTGTGTGTGTTTTAGGTGAAGAAAAAAGAAAATTGTGGTTAAGGAGGAAAAAATAATAGATGTCGATTCGAGGTGAGAAAAAAAAATTGTGGTCATGGAGGGAAAAAAAAAGAATAGATGTCGATTCGATTCCTGTATTTATGTAAATGGTAAAAACAAATATGGATAAAACAGGGAATTATCCATTAAATATGGATGTAAGTCAAGCTACATCGGGCTATCTGCTTTAAATAATGAGAATATGATGAGATTTGGTTGCCCCGTCTCACCTGAATCTAAACTTGCCACAGGTAACACAAATAAAAGAAGATAAGTTATTCAGCACGAACCCTTTTACGCGATTTAAAAGTTTCATACCGAGAATAATACTGTCCATATGACATGCAAAACTATTAAGGGACTTGCCAAACTTCAATAAATAGAATTGAAAGAAAATAACAAAAAGCAACTTTACTGAAGAACGACCTCCTGAACAACGGAAGATAATAGAAAGCGAGAGAAACAGAAAAAGAAGCAGACGAGGGCCAAGAACGACCTCCTGAACAACGGAAGATAATAGAAAGCGAGAGAAACAGAGAAAGAAGCAGACGAGGGCCAAGAACGACCACCTGAAGAACGGAAGATAATAGAAAGCGAGAGAAACAGAGAAAGAAGTAGACGAGGGCCAAGAACGACCTCCTGAAGAACGGAAGATAACAGAAAGCGAGAGAAACAGAGAAAGAAGTAGACGAGGGCCAAGAACGACCTCCTGAAGAACGGAAGATAACAGAAAGCGAGAGAAACAGAGAAAGAAGCAGACGAGGGCCAAGAACGACCACCTGAAGAACGGAAGATAACAGAAAGCGAGAGAAACAGAGGCAGAAGCAGACGAGGGCCAAGAACGACCTCCTGAACAACGGAAGATAATAGAAAGCGAGAGAAACAAAGAAAGAAGCGGACGAGGGCCAAGAACGACCTCCTGAACAACGGAAGATAATAGAAAGCGAGAGAAACAGAGACAGAAGCAGACGAGGGCCAAGAACGACCACCTGAACAACGGAAGATAATAGAAAGCGAGAGAAACAGAGACAGAAGCAGACGAGGGCCAAGAACGACCACCTGAAGAACGGAAGATAACAGAAAGCGAGAGAAACAGAGAAAGAAGCAGACGAGGGCCAAGAACGACCACCTGAAGAACGGAAGATAATAGAAAGCGAGAGAAACAGAGAAAGAAGCAGACGAGGGCCAAGAACGACCACCTGAAGAACGGAAGATAATAGAAAGCGAGAGAAACAGAGAAAGAAGCAGACGAGGGCCAAGAACGACCACCTGAAGAACGGAAAATAATAGAAAGCGAGAGAAACAGAGACAGAAGCAGACGAGGGCCAAGAACGACCTCCTGAAGAACGGAAGATAATAGAAAGCGAGAGAAACAGACACAGAAGTAGACGAGGGCCAAGAACGACCTCCTGAAGAACGGAAGATAATAGAAAGCGAGAGAAACAGAGACATAAGCAGACAAGGCCCAAGAACGGCCTCCTGAAGAACGGAAAATAATAGAAAGCGAGAGAAACAGAGGCAGAAGCAGACGAGGGCCAAGAACGGCCGCCATCTCTCCGGCAGAGCGTCTGGCCCGTCCTGCTTGCAACCACAAGTGTCTCTGGAGCGGAGACGAAAGCAATCGACCAAGACACAGCGGCCACAGCATCCCCTGGAGGGAGGAGCCGACATCTTTATTGGAGTGTAACTTTAAGCATTGCTCGCGGCTGTCCGCTAAGGATCATTTTCCTTTGCCGCGCGAACGCCTCGCACACGGCCACGCACGCACACACGTACACACATACACGAGTCGAGAAGCACTTTCTCTTTCTTATAAACGAACATACACGCATGTAAGCTTACACACACTTATGTATATATGCGTATGTATGTATGTGTATATATGTGTGTGTGTATATCTACATATATATATATATATATATATATATATATATATATATATATATATATATATATATATATATATATATATATATATATATATATATATATATACATATATGTGTGTGTGTGTGTGTGTGTGTGTGTGTGTGTGTGTGTGTGTGTGTGTGTGTGTGTGTGTGTGTGTGTGTGTGTGTGTGTGTATGTATATATTAATGTATTTCTGTATAAATGTATATGTATATGTGTTTGTGCGTGTGATTTTACGAATGTATACGAATGGCCTATGCTAGCCTCACAGGGAAGGGTCAAGACCAATGAATAGATTGAGGGAAATATCTTGATAAATACATAAAGGGGAGATAGATAGAGGGGGGGGAGGGTACTACAAACCCCTAATCCGCCTCTTTACGGTCCACGGGAGGAGAGAGTATCAGGTGTTCTTCTTGTCAGGGCCGATCAAGAACGTGTCTGAGCTATGGCCTGGTCTGATCCAATCCTATTAAGTTATCTCATTAGGCTAAGACTTGTTCGTGAGACAGTGACACCTAGAAAAATGTAGAGTTTCTGGGTTGACTAAAACTTGTTAGTGAGACAGTGACACCTAGAAAAAAGTAGAGTTTCTGGGTAGACTAAAACGTGTTAGTGAGACAGTGACACCTAGGAAAAAAGTAGAGTTTCTGGGTAGACTAAAAACTTGTTAGTGAGACAGTGACACCTAGAAAAAAGTCGAGTTTCTGGGTAGACTAAAACTTGTTAGTGATGCAGTGACACCTAGAAAAAAGTCGAGTTTCTGGGTAGACTAAAACTTGTTAGTGAGACAGTGACACCTAGAAAAAAGTAGAGTTTCAGGGTAGACTAAGACTTGTTAGTGAGACAGTGACACCTAGAAAAAAAGTAGAGTTTCTGGGTAGACTAAAAACTTGTTAGTGAGACAGTGACACCTAGAAAAAAGTAGAGTTTCTGGGTAGACTAAAACTTGTTAGTGATATAGTGACACCTAGAAAAAAGTAGAGTTTCTGGGTAGATTAAAAACTTGTAAGTGAGACAGTGACACCTGGAAAAAGTAGAGTTTCTGGGTAGACTAAAACTTGTTAGTGATGAAGTGACACCTAGAAAAAAGTCGTTTCTGGGTTGACTAAAACTTGTTCGTGAGACAGTGACACCTAGAAAAAAGTAGAGTTTCTGGGTAGACTAAAACTTGTTAGTCAGACAGTGACACCTAGAAAAAAGTAGAGTTTCTGGGTAGACTAAAACTTGTTAGTGATACAGTGACACCTAGAAAAAAGTAGAGTTTCAGGGTAGACTAAGACTTGTTAGTGAGACAGTAACACTTAGAAAAAAAACTCGGATTTCTGGGTAGATTTATTCACAACTTCGCACCAAGAATAATCTGTTTAAAGTGGATTTGACCTTCTAAAAGAACACTGCAATCCAGACACTTATTTCCCCTTTCATCTGGTATATCAGAAGAATTCCTCGCTTTTATCCGGGATTCACTTTGTGTTAGTGTTATCTGTTAGTGTTATCCTTAGAAGGTAATTTAGCCTGCAATAAAGATCTACCCAGGCTTGAAACGTGAGACTCAGAGTGGTAAATAAAAGATTGAACTAAATTAAGAAACCTTTAATCAAATTGCTGCCGGTGTTACTGAGGAACGGCAAAATGTATGAAGTACTTGCCGAGAGCAACCTCCATCTTTTATTCCCAAGTTCCTTTCACCTCTCGTGTATTATTAAGCAAGTCTAATCTTTGAACTAGGGTGGTGAGGTATATTAGACTATCGCATGGGATATTTTTTATAGATATTTATGTATTTTCTTCTTTACCTTTATTTTTTTCTATATTAGACATACAGCCAGATTAGGGTTTACACGTACGCATGTGTGTGTGTGTGTGTGTGTGTGTGGGTGGGTGTGTGTGTGTGTGTGTGTGTGTGTGTGTGTGTGTGTGTGTGTGTGTGTGTGTATGTATGTTTGTGTATTTAGGTAAATATATAAAACACCTAATTATGATAAAAATAAATAAATAGAAGTGATGAAACACTGAAAACCATCACTTTAGTTATATAGTTTAATACACACTCATCTTAACATTGTTAACTACATGCATGTAAAGGAGATACTTAAGCCCTTCATACTCTGATGACTTAATTGTCCTATCACTAGGCACACTTTTTTTTTTTTTTTTTTTTTTTTTTTTTTTTTGATAGCCGTGTCGTTTGATGAAGTTCGTTCCCTATATTACAGTATTTCTTTAATATTTCTTGAATCATTATTTTATTGTTATTATCATGATTATTATTGCTGTTTTGTGACACCTTAGTCTTGAGGACGCAAAGAGACGACCTCCGCCCATATGACACTAGGACAATACGAATAGTTAATTTAGTCCATTATTTATCACCCTGGCCAGCTGCACGGGCGTGGGCAAGCTGTGGTACATTTGGTGCATAGTCATAGCATCACATGATAATGCTATAATGGAAATTTAGGCTGTAACATTATGATCTGTACTAAATCGGGTAAAAGGAAAGAACAAATACATAGTCCTTTATCTATTCATCTACCAGGTCAGTGTACAGCTTGGCCCTGGAGAGGCATTGGCACCTTTTCTATGTGGTAGTGTGATACTGCATTCTAAATTGAGGATACAGCATAAGTATATCTTCTCAAACATCAAGTGATACGAGGAGTAAGTGAAATGTGGCAAAATTACACCGTAGAGTTTAAACACTATACGAGATAATGGTATTTTGCAGACGCTATGTGTTGTTGTCCAGGCCAGCATTCTAGTGGATGAATAAAAGGATACCTC
>NC_091568.1:2027889-2035389 GCF_042767895.1 Penaeus vannamei
CTCTCGCTCTCGCTCTCGCTCTCTCTCTCTCTCTCTCTCTCTCTCTCTCTCTCTCTCTCTCTCTCGCTCTCCACTCTCTCTCTCTCTCTCTCTCTCTCTCTCTCTCTCTCTCTCTCTCTCTCTCTCTCTCTCTCTCTTCCTCTCTCTCTCTCTCTCTCTGTCTCTCTCTCTCTCTCTCTCTCTCTCTCTCTCTCTCTCTCTCTCTCTCTCTCTCTCTCTCTCTCTCTCTCTCTCTCTCTCGCTCTCGCTCTAGCTCTTCCTCTGGCTCTCTCTCCTCTCTCTCTCTCTCTCTCTCTTCCTCTTCTCTCTCTCTCTCTCTCTCTCTCTCTCTCTCTCTCTCTCTCTCTCTCTCTCTCTCTCTCTCTCTCTCTCTCTCTCTCTCTCTCTCTCTCTCCCTCTCTCTCTCTCCCTCTCTGTCTTCCTCCCTCCCTCCACTCCTTCCCTCTTTATCTATCTATCTATCTATCTATCTATATCTATCTATCTATATCTATCTATCTATCTATATCTTCCTCTTTTCTGTCTATCTGTGTATTTGCATCTGTTTATTTGTCTATCTCTCTCCGTCTCTCTCCCTTCTTTCTTCCCTCCATCTCCCTCTTTGTCCCTATTGCTATTCACTCGTCAACAGAGCCAGGAAATTATCACCTGCATCTTTTGCAATTGCTCTACGTGTATAACTGCTTGGTGATTGGCAAGCTGACAATGTAGGCGTATCGGCTTTGAGTTCTTGCTTTCAGCTTGACGTTAAAGATTATGATCATGTCTACGTGCGTCTAATATTTCTGGCTATTTTGAGGTGGAAAATGAGTGTGGGGGGAAATGTAGCCCTGGAATGTGGCAACACAGGAATGTTATTGCAAGTTCATCTTATTTAGATTGCAAATGAACGTAATGTGGGCGTTTAGGAAATGTTTTTCTCTCTCTCTCATCAGCTGTTTGAAGACAAGTGATAACCTATTCGTATTTGCGGTTTAGTTTCATGTCAGGAGAAAGTTGAACGATTTTCCAAATTGTCTGGAAAATGTCATTGGCGAGGTGGATTTTTCAGTATTGTTTTTTTTTTTATCATGATATTGAAATGATTTTAGCTAGATCTAATTTTCTGGTGCACATATAAACGAAAAACACCGAGAGAGAGAGAGAGAAAGAGAGAGATAAGATAGATTAAAAGATAAGAGAGAGAGAGAGAGAGAGAGAGAGAGAGAGAGAGAGAGAGAGAGAGAGAGAGAGAGAGAGAGAGAGAGAGAGAGAGAGAGAGAGAGAGGGGGGGGGGGAGATAAGATAAATTGAGGGTGAGAGAGAGAGATGACAGAAGATAGACTGAAAGATAGAGAGAGAGAGAGATAAGATGGTGAGAGAGAAAGAGAGAGAGAGAGAGAGAGAAGATAGATTGAGAGAGAGAGAAAGAGAGAGAGAAGATAGATTGAGAGAGAGAGAGAGAAAGAGAGAAGGTAGATTGAGAGAGAGAGAGAGAGAAGATAGATTAAGAGAGATAATAAAGAGAGAAAGAGATAAGATAGATTGAGAGAGAGATAGAGAGAGAGAGAGAAGATAGATTGAGAGAGAGAGAGAAAAAAGAGAGAGAGGGGAGAGAGAGAGAGAGAGAAAAAAAGAGAGAAAGAGATAAGATAGATTGAGAGAGAGAGAGAAAAAAAAGAGTGAGGGGCGGTTCTTCGTTACACTTAAATGCAAATTAAACCCTAAGACTCTCATTACAGCTGGTATTCCAAAGTACGATTGTAACTTTTTTTGAGATTCACATTTTAGAACTTTGTGGGGAAATTACGACCTGCATTAATCTGCGGTTTTACTAAAAAGTTTGCAATTTATATGTTACCAGTAAGAGGCGTCTTCAAAGTATTAAATTCCCTCCCTATTATATGCAATTTTATGTCACTGAAGATACAGTAAGAAATAGATTAAAATGTTAAAAGGCGGATTCAGAGTATTAAGTTTCCTACTTATTATATGTAACTTTATGAGTCTTTGAGGATAAAGCGAGAAATAGATTTAAATGGAACTTTTTTAGCTGTTTCACGACACGAAGTAGAAGGAGAAACAGTTATTATAAGTGAGTTTCGTTTCACATAAAAGTCGGACACATTTTCGTGTTTTTTTTTCTTTTGTTATTGATTGCAGTTGTTGCTTTTGTTGTTAACGTTGGTTCTGTTGTCTTTGTTTTTGTCGTTGTTACTGTTCTTAGTACTGTTGTTGTTGTTGCCGTTGCTGTTCATGTTGTTGTTGTTGTTGTTGTTGCTGTTGTTGTTGTTGTTGTTGTTGTTGTTGTTATTACGTTTCTATTACTCTTGCTAAAGTCTGTTGGCAATGTTGTTGTTGATGTTAATGTTGGTAATGTTGGTTTTCTTTTGTTAGTGGTATCAATAGCGTCATTACTATTTCAATCCTTTTTAAAGCGATGAGGGAGTCTCAACACCCCCCACCCCACCCCACCCCACCCCCCGTCCACCCCACCCCACCTCCGTTCTCCCAAACAAACAAAGTAAACAAAAGCAAAATAAAACAACAGAACAATAGCCTTGAACGCCTGAAAATCTCGTCAAATCGTCTTGGTTTCAAAAAGGTCTCCTCTCTCCATGACCTTGGACGACGACGAGGAGGACGACCCCGTGTCAGAAACCCAAGTGGCTCTATCTTCCTGTCAGAATTCGATGACACTCGCATCCTTTGAGGAATGGTTAGAGCCGAGGCGTGGAAAAATTCCATTGAAGGATGTCCAGGGAATTGGAGGGGGGGGGGGGGGGATAGGGCCAAACTCAGGGGGGGGGGGGGGTTGGAAGAGCTGAACTAGGGAATTTATATTTAAGGGGAAAAATAGCAAATAAAAAAGATCCAATCTACCGAATTTATATATAAGAAATAGACCCAAACTAGGGGAAAAAAGACCCAACAAGTGGAAAAAATCCAACATAGTATATTTATATTTATAAGAAACAAACAAACAGACCTAGACTACATATATTTAGGAGAAAAAAAATGGCGACTTTAAACTCAGAAAAAAAAGCCAATCTTGCACCATAAGACAGATTACGACATTTGGAAAGAGAAAAAGAATGCCGCATGTTTCTCTTATTTTCTCTCTCTCCTTCCCTCTTTCTTTCTTTGCAGGGAAGACGAAGGGAATGGATTGGAATGGACTTGGATTACACCGCAGAAGACGAGTCGCTCAAATTGCAATTTCAACTCTATTTCAACTATTTCAACTCTTGAAGTCAGCCGTGCAATGAACAAACCATTGATGAGAAGTATTAAGATGTCTGAAGATCTTAAGATATGTGATGGATTCCTTTGTCTAAATTCTAAGGTAATAATGGTTGATTAATTTTACTTTTAGATGTCTGCCAAGTTCACTGAGGAACAAAAGGAGTTCTGGATAATAACTGGATTCGTAGGATGACGCAATGAAGACTTCTTACAATTCTTATTTATTGATTGGTTTATTTATTCGTCTATTTATCTATAAAGAAGACCTTTTGCCATTCTTATTGATTGATTTACATATTTATCTATTTATTTATAATTCACCTTTGTTCTGTTAATTATCTCCTTTACTTGTTTATTAATTTCGTATCTTGTTGGCTTTTTTTTTCTTTCTTCCTTTATTTTTTGTCTTTTCTTTAATTATCTCTTGGAGATCGTATGCCTTTCGGTGTCACAAATCACGTCAATTTACTTTTTTAAAATTCTAAGTAATTAATAAGACCCATTTATCATAACGTGCAACATGGGTAAGCGATAAAGTGAATTTGTTGTTGTTGTTGTTGTTGTTGTTGTTGTTGTTGTTGTTGTTGTTGTTGTTGTTGTTGTTGTTGTTGTTGTTGTTTTTGTTGTTGTTTTTGTTGGTGTTGTTGTTGGTTGGAAGGGACACTTAACAAGACAAATCAATAAATAGGCCTTGTTTATGAAAATATCCTCCTAGTGCTATAATCTCCACTTTACACGGAATAATAATAGTCTTAGAGCCTCCTATTTCAACTCTTGAAGTCAGCTGTGCAATGAACAAACCATTGGTAGGAAGTGTTAAGATGTCTGAGGATCTTAAGACTTATGACGGATTCTTTTAACTAAATTCTAAGTTAATAAGGGTTGATTAATTTTACTTTTAGATGTCTGCCAAGTGTCGGAGGTTGCAAGGAGGTTCGCTTCCTCCAGAAAAGAGTTTGAAAAAAAAAAAAGCTAATTTGCAAAGTGTTTGGGAAAAAAAAGCCAATTTGCAACCGTGTGTAAATCCAGAGAGAAGAATTAATAAATTTGCATTTTTTGGGACTTACGTTCTTTTTACTCTTGGCATTTTAACCCCATAAAATGTCTTCTCTTTTTGTGGCTGAATAATGTATGTTGTTTTTAAACTGCTTTTGAAAATGAATATGTAATTGACTATGTTAATGATGATGCTAATTACCTCTAGAGATAATCATTTTGTTATGTACAGCAGCGGCAACATGGAAATTCGTGATGTTGAATAGATAAAATATTAAAATCTGAGAAGCTGGTGATTATGAATCCCAGAAATATTTTATTACATTTAGAATTAAAATCGTGGTCGTTATCTCCATAAAGCTAGTGTTTTTTTTTATCATGGATAGAAGTGTCATCTTAATTATGGTTATCATCTTATTTCTTCGGATCTATACTCCTGCCATGAGAAAATTATAATGAAAACCTGGATCTCAACTGATTTATTAAAGAAAAAATAGAAAATGGAATAAATAAACGTAAATAATCCTAAGTGTCTTTATTCTTAGGCTCCTTCGGGTTTACACTCTTACAACGAAAAAAAAAATATATATAATAAAAAAAACTGGATCAAAAGTGTTACAAAACAACAACAACAGCAACAAAAATAGATCGATAAAAATAGTCCCCAAAAATCTCATCCCCCGCCCAAAAAAAAAAAAGCCCCCCCAAAAAAAAGAAGAAAAAAAAAGGAAAAATAAAATATATATATATATATATATATATATATATATATATATATATATATATATATATATATATATATATATATATATATATATATATATATATATGGCCTTGATCCCCTGCACCAAGCATCCAAATGAAGTCTTTGTATTTCCCAAAAAGCATCGGACAAACGTGAGATATGTTAGGCGCGCGAAGGCCAAATGCTATAAAGCCTCTTATAATTGGATCCATTGCTTTCGACAGATAATCATTAACGACATAGCTGAAGTGAATAATGAGGTAGTATCGGAGATCGCTGCGTGAGTTAATTACTAACTGGAACTATCCATTGGTGTTGAGTTTACCGGATGCAGTATGGACTGGTGAGTGTTTTTTTTTCTTTTTTTTCTCTTTTTTTTTCTTTTTTGAGAGAGAGAGAGAGAGAGTGACGGAGTTCGAATGAGGAAAAGGAGAAGATATAATTATATTGAATTAAAAAAAAAAATGTATGGTGAGTTTTTTTTTTTTTTTTTTTTTTTTTTTGAGAGTGACGGAGTTCGGACAAGGAAAGGGAGAACGAAAAAATATATATATTAAAAAAATGTATATTCTTCACGAAGAATATTGTTATGTATATTATGGATATTATCATTATTATTATTACTATTATCAATGTCATTATTATCATCACTATCATTGTCATTACTGTTGTTGTTGTTGTTACTATTACTATTATTATTATCATTATTGTTATTTTAATTATCATCATCATTATCATAGTCATTATCATCATTATCATTATCATTATCATCATTATCATCAAACATTATCCTCCTCCTCCTCCTCCTCCTTATCATCATCATCATCATCATCACCACCATCATCATTATCCTCCTCCTCCTCCTCCTCCTTATCATCATCATCATCATCATCATCACCATCAACACCATCATCATTATCCTCCTCCTCCTCCTTATCATCATCACCATCATCCTCATTTGGCGATTTAATTCCACCCGAATGTTATTTAACGGACGACCTCTATAACGAAATGTGTGCATGATCACCCACCCGGCCGGTCTGTCCCTCCCGTGCATGTTCGATAATCCGGATCACAACTCGCTCTCGTGGGATCTAACTTATTAATTCTTACACCGGTAACCTCTTCCCGTGTTTTGACTCATGCACGAGAGATCGTCACTTCTCCTTCCTCCTTTTTCCTCGTCTTCTTATTCGTCGTTTTCGTTGTCTTTCTGTTCCTCCTTCTTTCTTTTCTTCCCCCTTTTCTTCGTCTTCTTCTGCCTCCTTTTGTTTTTCGTTCTACTCCTTTTCCACTTCCAGATCCTTCTCTTCTTCTTCTTCCTCTTCTACCTCCTCCTCCTCCTCCTCCTATTCATCTTCTTCCTTTTCCACAACCTCTTCCTCTCTCCCTCCCCCTCCTTCCCTCTCCCTCCTCCTCCTCCTCTTTCTCCTCCTCTTCTTCCACCACCTCCCTCCTCCTCCTCCTTCCCCCACCCTCTCCCTCCTCCTCTTTCTCCTCCTCTTCTTCCACCACCTCCTCCTCCTCCTCCTCCTCCTTCCCCCACCCTCTCCCTCCTCCTCTTTCTCCTCTTCTTCTTCTTCCACCACCTCCTCCTCCTTCTTCTTCGTGCAGATAAAGCTCCTTCTTTCGATGTATGTTTGTGAAGCAATTTGCTCTTGGATCTTCTCCCTCCCCCGTCTCTTCTTGTGTGTGTGTATGTGTGTGTGCGTGTGTGTGTGTGTGTGTGTGTGTGCATGTGTGTGTGTGTGTACGTATATATTTGTGTGTGTGTGTGTGTGTGTTTTTTTTTTTTGTGTATGTGCGTGTGTGGGCGTGTGTGTGTGTGTGTGTGTGTGTGTGTGTGTGTGTGTGTACGTGTGTGTGCGTGTGTGTGTATGGCAAGCGGGTTTCGCGTTTATGCAGCTCTTGTCTCCTGCAATCTCGCACTCATGCCTTCTGTTGATCTCTTTCCCTTCGCCCACTTAAGAGGTCTCCCTTCCTTGCATGCTTCGTCTTCATTATCTTGTTTTCCCCTGTTCTTTCTTTTTTTATTCCGTTCTTCCCCTCTTCCCCTTGTTCTCTTCCGTCTTGACTTCCTCCATTCCTTCTCTTTCCTTTCCTTAGTCATTACCTTTCGTTCCTGTGTGTGTGTTTTTTTTTTTTTTTTTTTTTTTTGTCTTTCCTCGGTCATTTTATTTCATTTCCTGTTTCTTTTTTTTTCTCCTGTCTTTACTCTCTATTTTCTGTGTCCTCCTCCATTTCCTCCTCTTCCACGTTTAATCCTTTTTCGTTTCTCTATTCAACTCTTTCCTCCTTTTCTCTCCTCTTTCCTCTCTTGTTTCTCCACCCTCCTCCCTTCCTCCTTCTTTTACTATTTTCTTCTCTCGATTTTCTCATTTTCTTTTCTCTTTGCTCTATCGCTTCTCTATCCTCCTCCCTCTCCTCCTCATTTCCCCCATTTCCCCTTTATCCTGTATCCTTTCTCTATCCTCCTCCCTCTGCTCCTCTTCTCCTCTTTATCCTCTCTATCCTTTGTCTATCCTCTTTCCTCT
>NC_091568.1:2042889-2045389 GCF_042767895.1 Penaeus vannamei
AGTGACGCGATTTAGCGATATCCTGCATCACGGCGCTGTCGGTGGCGCTTCGTGAATTGAATGTATGTGCGTGGATGAGTGCGGGTATACGTACACGCATGGGTATATGAATACGTGTATATATATACGTATCTATATACGTACATGAATGCATAACTATACTTAAACGCATACACACACGCACACACACACACACACACACACAGATATATATATATATATATATATATATATATATATATATATATATATATATATATATATATATATATATATATATATATATATATATACGTATGTACGTACATATATGCAGACATATATACATACGTACATAATCAAATATATACATAAATAGATAGGTATGTACATATCCACATACAGACAGACAGACATTCAGACAGACAGAGAAACAGACAGACAGACATCAACAGAAATCGAGAGGGACAGAAAAAACAGACCCTTTTACAATATTCCGTTTTAATGTCTCCTTCCTTTCTAGTTAAAATTAATCAAATATTCACAACCTTACATGTTAATTTTGGTGAGGATCCTCCAAAACAAGAAATATATATAGAAATCATAAAATATTCACACCAAATAAAATATACTAATGTAGAAAAAAATAGCTATGGACAATCATCATAAATTTCAAATTCATATTAACTAGCGGAAGCATTATCGAAATTACAAACACCCCTTTTACAAAATTAAAACCGAACGAAATATATTATCTCAATGCCTACCAAACAGCTTTTTACATTACATTAAAAAGATCAGACATTTTTTCTCTTGATTAACAGGCCAAGGCTAATGTTTATGGATTAATAAGTGGTTAGGATGTTGAAGTTGTTGCATGTTGTATTGCAGAATTCATGAGGTTGTGGACAGAAAGTCTTTTGTTTATATTTTTTGTTATCATTCTACTTTCATATTCAGGTTTTCATTATTTTATATAAAACATGGCGTTACTATTTTTTTTCTCAAAAGCGATGTTTATTTGTGTGTGTGTGTGTGTGTGTGTGTGTGTGTGTGTGTGTGTGTGTGTGTGTGTGTGTGTGTGTGTGTGTGTGTGTGTGTGTGTGTGTGTGTGTGTGTGTGTGTGATATCGTAATATCGTGAATGGGGGGGAAGGTTCTTTATGCTTTATTACGATAGTTTTCATCTTTTACTTGTTATTTTATAGTATATTCATTCGTAAAGAAGAACAGGCGGGGATAAAAATGGAAACTGCTTATATGTGAGAAAGAGAGAGAAAGAGACAGAGAAAGCGGAGAGGGAGAGAGAGAGAGAGAGAGAGAGAGAGAGAGAGAGAGAGAGAGAGAGAGAGAGAGAGAGAGAGAGAGAGAGAGAGAGAGAGAGAGAGAGAGAGAGAGAGAGAGAGAGAGAGAGAGAGAGAGAGAGAGAGAGAGAGAGAGAGAGAGAGAGAGAGAGAGAGAGAGAGAGAGAAAGGGACATGCAGGGAGAAAGGGAGATAGAGAGAGAAAGAGAAAAGGGAGAGAAAGGGAGAAAGATATATATAGAGAGAGACAGAGAGAGATAGAGAAAGAGACTTAGAGGGAGAAAGGGATAGAAAGAGAGATAGAGAAAGAGAAAGAGAGAAAAAGAGAGAGATTGATTCAGGGAGAGGAAAGTGACACAAGAGGATGGGAGAAAGGGGGCGGAGCTAAGGTGGGAGGAGCCGAAGGAAGAAACCTGTTAAAGACAATAATTAATCTCCCATATACCTAAGTTCCATTGACAACTAAAAATACATAAATAAATAAATAAATAAATAATAATCTGACAATTTGTGGCAGCTCGAATTTACTGTTTTCGTTGCTGTTGTTGTTAAAAAAAAAAAAAAAAAAAAAAAAAAAAAAACTTTCTTGTGGCTGTTCGAACATTCTGGGTATTGACATTATTCCTGTTTTATCATGTACTGTCCTTACCTCTTTACTGACTTAATCATTTCCATCATTGTTATTGTTATTATCAATTTTACTCCTGTTTCTCATCCTTAACGCGATTTTAAATGTTATGACAAGATGCAACATCAATATTATTTCTTTTTTATCTATTTATCTATTTATTTGTTTATTTATTTATTTATTTTACTATTTTCTACAGTTACTTGTACCAATCACCATCCTTAATAGTCATCCATTCAATTCTAATACAAATAAGAAAATTCTTTCATAAAATTCGAATGGGTGATTTTAATTTCAAATTCTCCATTTATAACGGTTTTCTTTGCTTCTGGAAATTATTCTAGATACAAGAACTAAATATACCTGCAAATTGCCGCATTTCATTGACCAATTTATCTATTTAGCGCAAAGCAAAGGCAAACTGCATGCATAATTAATTTACATGATGGAGGAAATCAAGTCTCTGTGCACCGTGTGTGTGTGTGTGTGTGCGTGTGTTTGTGTGTGTGTGTGTGTGTGTGTGTGTGTGTGTGTGTGTGTGTGTGTGTGTGTGTGTGTGTGTGTGTGTGTGTGTGTGTGTGTCTGTGTGT
>NC_091568.1:2072889-2080389 GCF_042767895.1 Penaeus vannamei
GGTGTTTCAATTCGATTTATGAAAACACATCAGGATCTCAATCACAGGGAGACGGTCGACGGCAGATTCGGGTGAGACGAAAACAAAGGAAATTGAAAGTGCAATCTTTGGTGTTATTATTTGTGTTATTTCGATAGTATGGATGCTATTGTTAAGATTATTATTGTTTATTATGATTATTATCGATACTGGGGATGTTATTGTTATGATTATTATTGTTTATTATGATAATTATCGATACTGGGGATGCTATTGTTATGATTATTATTGTTTATTATGATAATTATCGATACTGGGGATGCTATTGTTATGATTATTATTGTTTATTATGATTATTATCGATACTGGGGATGCTATTGTTATGATTATTATTGTTTATTATGATTATTATCGATACTGGGGATGCTATTGTTATGATTATTATTGTTTATTGTGATAATTATCGATACTGGGGATGCTATTGTTATGATTATTATTGTTTATTATGATTATTATCGATACTGGGGATGCTATTGTTATGATTATTATTGTTTATTATGATTATTATCGATACTAGGGATGCTATTGTTATGATTATTATTGTATATGGTGGTGGAGGTGCTATCATCCGTATTAATACTGTTATCTTGAAATTTAGATCACTGTTGTTATCAATTGTCATTATCAATTTATCATTATTATTATCATTATCATTATTATTATTATTATTATTATTATTGTTATAAGTATAATCATCATCTATGTTATTATCATTATTATCATTATTATTAAAATTATTGTAATAATCATAATTATTATCTATGTTATTATCATTATTATCATTATTATTATCATTATTGTTATAATCATAATTATTATCTATGCTATTATCATTATGATTATGATTGTTGTCATTGCCATTTTCATGATTATCCTTATCTTTATCATCATCATTATAATATATTCCTCATTCCTTATCAAATACATCCTCAAATTATAATTTCATCTATTCATTTAGCCTTACCGTTAATCTACGAACTCCATCAATCTATCATTGTCTCTACTCGATTTGTCCAGAATCCCAAGAGATCGCAACAAATAATAATAATAATAATGATAATAATAATAATAATAATAATAATAATAATAATAATAATAATAATAATAATAATAATAATAATAATAGATTTTTTAACACTCAGCTGCCCGGCCGTGATACCAAATGGGGAAAGTGGAGCAATGAAAAGCTGCAACGTTGCTCTGCAGTGTGGCGGATAACGAATTGTACTTTCTGCTCCATGTTTTATGTCCTATATATGTGTGTACATTCATGCATGCATACAAACATACATACATACATACATATATACATACATACATACATACATACATACATACATACACACACACACACACACACACACACACACACACACACACACACACACACACACGCACACACACACACACACACACACACTCACACACCCACACCCACACACACACACACACACACACACACACACACACACACACTCACACACACACACACACTCACACACCCACACACACGCACGCACACACACACACAGAAACGCACTTATCTTTTTCCATCAAACTTATTCAGAATTCCAATGAAATATCTGGGAAAGTTACCACGACCTCTGCAAGTTCCCCCTGCTCAGGTGTGTTTATCTTCAAATAACAAAATGTTGAGCTTTGTCCCACTCACAGAGGAAGAGGCGGTGGGAGGGGGGGAAGGAGTAGGGTAGGGATGGAGGAGGAGGAAGAGGCGGTGGGAGGGGGAAGGGGAAGGGGAGGAGGAGGAAAGGGAGGGGGGGGAAGAGGAGAGGGGAGGAGGAAAGGGAAGGAGTAGGGTGGGAGTGGAGGAGTAGGGTGTGGGGATGGAGGAGGAGGAGGAGGGGGAAGGGGAGGTTTGAGGAGGAAGGAGGGAAGGGGGAAGAAGCAGGGGGGGAGGGGGGTGGAGGAGGAGGAGTATGGAGAAGAGGAAGGGGAAGGTGGGGTGGAGGAGGAGGAAGAGGAGGGAGGGAGGAGTGGGTTAGTGTGCGTGTGTTTGAGAGTGTGTGTGTGTGTGTCTGTTTGTGTGTGTGTGTGCATGTCTGTTTGTGTGTGTGTGCATGTCTGTTTGTGTGTGTGTGCATGTCTTTTTTTTTTTTTGTGTGTGTGTGTGTGTGTGTCTGTTTGTGTGTGTGTGTGTTCGTGTTCATTTATTTCCCTAATACTTACATAAACCAAAATTCAAATAAAATTTCTCTCAAGGAAACTGAAATTTACTTACTCTGAATCCTCACACTCCCCTGTATCATCATTACTATCATCAATACATCATTTCCTTTATTTATCTTTTTTTTCACTTAATCCCATAAACTTAGTTACTCACTCATCCCTAAAACTCCTCATGAAAAATAACACCAAAAATTTTAAATCCTGGGAAGACACGCGGGGAAAACAGAAGAGCCATTAATCAAGGAAAGAAAAGGAGACGAAAAATAAGAAGCAGAAGAAGAAGAAAAAAAAAGAAAAAAATATGAGAAAGAAAGAAAGAAAAAAAATATATATATATGTCCTTTTTATTAAGGACCCAAATCTGCTGACGAAACCATTAATCAAGAAAAGAAAAGAAGACGAAAAATAAGAAGCAGAAGAAGAAGAAGAGAAAAAATTGAGAGAGAAAGAGAGAAAAATATGTGTCCATTTTTTTTTTTTTTTTTTTTAAGGACCCAAATCTGATGACGAAGCCATTAATCAAGAGAAGAAAAGGAGACGAAAAATAATAATAAGAAGAAGCAGATGATGAAGAAGAAAAAAAAATAGAAAGAAAGAGAGAAAAATTATATATATGTGTCCATTTTTTTTCTTTCTTTCTTTCTTTCTTTAAGGACACAAATCTGCTGACGAAACCATTGATCAAGAGAAGAAAAGGCGACGAAAAATAAGAAGCAGAAGCAGAAGAAGAAGAAAACGAAAAATAGAGAAAGAGAGAAAATGAATATATATGTGTCCACTTTTTTTTTCAAGGACCCAAATCTGCTGACGAAACCATTAATTAAGAGAAGAAAAGGCGACGAAAAATAAGAAGCAGAAGAAGAAGAAGAAAAATTGAGAAAGAAAGAGAGAAAAATGATATATATGTGTCCATTTTTTTCTTTTTTTCAAGGATCCAAATCTGCTGACGAAACCATTAATCAAGAAAAGAAAAGGCGACGAAAAATAAGAAGCAGAAGAAGAAAAAACATGAGAAAGAAAGAGAGAAAAATTATATATGTGTCCTTTTTTTTCAAGGACCCAAATCTGCTGACGAAACCATTAATCAAGAGAAGAAAAGGCGACGGAAAATTATAAGAAGTAACAGAAGAAGAAGAAGAAGAAGAGAAAAAAAATAGAAAGAAAGAGAGAAAAATGATATATATGTGTCCATTTTTTTCTTTTTTTTCAAGGACCCAAGTCTGCTGACGAAAAGAGCTATTGTGTCTCCGTCTTTCTCTATAAATCATTGAGGATTATTTTTACGAGCCTTTTTTCTACCCAACTTCCTTCTCCTTTATTTTCTTCTTTCTTTATTCTTCTTTTTCTTCTTCTTCTATACTACACATCCTCCTCATTCCTCTCTTCTTGTTTTTTCTTTACTCCTCCCTTTTTTCCTACTTTTTTTTTCTTCTTCTTCTTTTTCTTTTTCTTCCTCTCTTCTTATTATTATTATTGCCATTCATTTCTTCTTTACTCCTCCTCCTTCTTCTTCTATCTTTCTTCTTCTTCTTCTTTTTAATATAATTACCATTCATTTCTTCTTCTTTATTCCTCCTCCTTCTTCTCCTATCTTTCTTCTTCTTCTTTTAATACTCCTTCTTCTATCTTTCTTCTTCTTCTTTTAATACTCCTTCTTCTATCTTTCTCCTTCTTCTTCTATTCATACTCCTTCTTCTATCTTTCTTCTTCTTTTAATATTATTTTCTTCGCCTGTTCTTCGTATGCTCCAGAATTTCCTTCCAGCAAAGTCACTTTCTTTATATCTTCTCATATCTTTTTCCTTCTTATGGTTTTGTTTAGTTTCTCTCTCTCTCTCTCTCTCTCTCTCTCTCTCTCTCTCTCTCTCTCTCTCTCTCTCTCTCTCTCTCTCTCTCTCTCTCTTTCTCTCTCTCTCTCTCTCTTTACCTATGATATTATTTTCTCTTCTTTGTATCTCCTTCTTTCTCCTTTTCTTTTCCTTCTTCTCTTCATTCTTGGAATATTTCTTTTTAGCTTTCCTTCCCGTTTTAAATGCATTTCCCACACCCTTATCGTTATCTATTCTTCCTCTACTTCTTTATCCTCTCTTTCTTTGCTTTTTTATTCTTCTTCCTTTTATTGTCTTCTCTCGCCCTCCCACTCTTCTTTATCCTATATTTCTTTTTTTTATTTTTTTTTACTCCAATCTATTATCCTCTTTTTCGTTTCCTTTTCATTATCTTCTCTCTTCGTCTTTCCCCTGTTCATTATCTTTGTTTTCCTTTCCTTTTTATTGTCTTCTCTCCTTCTCTTCCCTGCATTATCCTCTCTTTTCTTTTCCTTTTCACTGTCTTCTCTCCTCCTCTTTCCCCATCTCACTATCTTTGTCTTCTTTTCTTCTTTGTTATTTTCTCTCCTTCTCTTCCCAACATCATCCTCATTCTCTCTTCCTTCTTTAATATTTTCTCTCCTTCTCTACCCAGCATCATCCTCATTCTCTCTTTCTTCTTTATCATTTTCTCTCCTTCTCTTCCCAACATTATCCTCATTCTCTCTTCCCTCTTTAATGTCTTTTCTCCTCCTCCACCTCATCCTCAAACTCTCTTCCTTCTTTATTATTTTCTCTCCTTCTCTTCCCAACATCATCCTCATTCTCTCTTCCTTCTTTATCATTTTCTCTCCTCCTCCACCTCATCCTCATTCTCTCTTCCTTCTTTATCATTTTCTCTCCTTCTCTTCCCAACATCATCCTCATTCTCTCTTCCCTCTTTATTGCCTTCTCTCCTCCTCCACCTCATCCTCATTCTCTCTTCCTTCTTTATTATTTTCTCTCCTTCTCTTCCCAACATCATCCTCATTCTCTCTTCCCTCTTTAATGTCTTCTCTCCTCCTCCACCTCTTCCTCATTCTCTTTCTTCTTTATTATTTTCTCTCCGCTTCCCAAGATCATCCTCATTCTCTCTTCCTTCTTTATTGTTTTCTCTCCTTCTCTTCCCAACATCTTCATTCTCTCTTCCCTCTTTATTGCCTTCTCTCCTCCTCCACCTCATCCTCATTCTCTCTTCCTTCTTTATTGCCTTCTCTCCTCTGCCACCTCATCCTCATTCTCTTCCTTCTTTATTATTTTCTCTCCTTCTCTTCCCAACATCATCCTCATTCTCTCTTCCTTCTTTATTATCCTCTCTCCTCTCCCACCCCATCCGAAGCAGCCTGGCATTCATAACTCAGCATAATTTATAATGGAAATACTTCAGGCAAGCAACATGGATGTAAATCTTTGCAACAGTCAGAGCGTGGTTGACTTCATCAATCAAATTAAGTTGGTAATTGCTTCTTCAGTGGACAGTTCACCTCCGTCAGCTGAGAAGAGTTTGGGGAAAGTACTTTCGTCTTTTTTTTGGTAGATCTATAGTTAGATTGAAGGAAGAATGGATATTAGATAGATAAAAAAAAAAATTTGGTAGATCGATAGTTAGATTGAAGGAAGAATGGATATTAGATAGATAAAAAAAAAAATTTTTGGTAGATCGATAGTTAGATTGAAGGGAGAATGGATATTAGATAGATAAGTGAGGAGATAGGGAGATAGATAGATATTATTAGATATTAGATAGATATTTATCTCTCATAACTTATTGAATATTATAAATTATTGAATATTATAAATCTCATAAATTATTGAATATTAGATAGATATTTAGCTATCTCATATCCATTCTTCTTTCGAGATATCTAACTATTGATCTACCAAACTATCCGCATTATCAATATTCTAGTTACAATGAGCTATTACTTCTAAGAATATCTGCTTCTTCTCTAAATTCTTAAATTGCTTTTGAATTATCTAAGTCAGCTTTTGTCCAAGTGATTCACGTAAAGGCTTCTTATTCCGCGCAGTTAAACCCGCACAATATTTGCATCTAAATGTTTAAGATCCTCGACCGTCGCCAAAATAAAAATAAAAAAGGTATTCAGGTTTTGCATACAAACTGGACAAATTTTAATCTCTGTTGTGCATGACTTTTTTTTTTTTTTTCAGCTCGAGGTTGAGTTAAAATTCTTATTCAAGTCTTGAGATTTTTTCTTTTTCTTTTCTTTTAATTGAAACTCTCAAGATTAGGAAGATTATTCTGAATCGATTATGGTATTTCATTATGTTTCTTTTCTATTTTTTTTTATTCGTATTCTTTTATAAATTGAAACTTGAGATTTGAAAGATGACCATTTTATTTTTTTTTTCTTTCAGTGAACCTCGACTATCACGAATAGAAGGGCCAAGAGGAGGAGGTTTAGAAATTTCTTGTCTTTAATTTTATTCGTCAGACCTTTTTCTAGTCATTGAATATGTAAGAGAGAAGATAATGTTTAACCAAATATCAAAATCTAAAGAAATCTTCGTATATATGAAAAAATATTTTTAATAGTCAAAATCCCAACGCTAAAACTGGTATTTTTCTCATATTTCTATCACTGATACTGTCATTAAAAGTATTATAATACAATGGTAAAAAATACGATGATACAACATGAAAAGGTAATAAAGTATTTAAAGAACACTGAAGCCATGGCAGTGTTAGATACGCACATGATAATTCTCTCGTGATAATAACAATAACAACAACGATAGTAAGAAAAACAGTAACGAAACAAAATAAAAATCGGAAATAAAGAAAAGGGAAGAGAAAGATAAGAAATAGAGCATAGGAAAAAAAATAAAAATCGAAAAGAAAGAAAAAGGAAGAGAAAGATAAGAAATAAAGCATATACAAAAATAAAAATCGGAAAGAAAAAGGAAGAGAAAGATAAGAAATAAAGCACAGAAAAAAATAAAAATCGGAAAGAAAGAAAAAGGAAAAGAAAGATAAAAAATAAAGCATAGAAAAAATAATAAAAATCGGAAAGAAAGAAAAGGGAAGAGAAAGATAAGAAATAGAGCATAGAAAAAAATAATAAAAATCGGAAAGAAAGAGAAGGAAAGATAAGAAATAAAGCAAAGAAAAAAAATAATAAAAATCACAAATAAAGAAAAGGAAAGATAAGAAATAAAGCATAGAAAAAATAATAAAAATCGGAAAGAAAAAGAAAAGGAAAGATAAGAAATAAAGCATAGAAAAAATAATAAAAACCGGAAAGAAAGAAAAAGAAAGGGAAAGATAAGAAATAAAGCAAAGAAAAACAGCTTTTAATTACACCTTTTCCACACAGATTCCTTCGTCTTTTCAGTGAGTGTATAGAACTTCTCGACACTCCACGTTCTTCTTGAGATGCTCCGGTTCACTAGTCCTTTCTCCTCTC
>NC_091568.1:2102889-2105389 GCF_042767895.1 Penaeus vannamei
TCGCGGCCAAAAAAAAATTTTCCTTTTCCAGCCACAAGCATCTTCTCTCTCCACTTCCAAGACATTTAACTGTCCTTCTTTTCCTCCTCGGTTTCTTCTTGCAGTTTCCTCTCTTTCAAGAATTGCTTAATTTCTTTCAATACCTGTATTTTTCTTTCTTTCTTTCTTTCTTTCTTTCTTTTTTACAATTTTCGATTTTATTTTCTCTGTTTCTCTCTCTGGTCTATTTGTTTTCTTCCTGCGTGGCTGTTTGTCTGTTTGTCTGTCTACATGTCTTTGTCTATGTCTTCTGTCTCTAATCTTTTTCTCTCTCTCTCTCTCTCTCTCTCTCTCTCTCTCTCTCTCTCTCTTTCTCCCTCTCTCTCTCTCCCTCTCTCTCTCTCCCTCTCTTTCTCCCTCCCTCCCTCCCTTTCTCCTCTCTCCCTCCCTCCCTCCTTTTCTCTTCTCTCTCCCTCCCTCTCTTTCCCTTTCCCTCTCTCTCTTTCCTTCTCCCTTCTCCAACCCCTTTCTCCTTTCTACCTGCCTTGTCCCACCCCCACCCTCACCACCCTCACACACACTTTCCCACCCTTTGCCAAATTAAATTAACAGTGACAATAAGCCTACAATCAAGAATAAGCGAATGCTAATAAGAATAGTAGAAACTTAATCTTTCCTCATGCAGTGTCCTACAGTTAACATTATCTCATGAGGCAAAATACTGCTGGTGTAAAACAATAAATAAATAGATAATAATAATGATGATGATAATGATATAGTTATGATTATAATAATGATTAGAAAATGATAAAGATAATGATAATGATGATGATTTACAGGCAATGATACTAATACGCAGTAGGTAAAAGTGAATACATGATGACGTAATAAGGTAATTAATGAGGATAATTGCTGACAATTACAACAATAATGATGATACATAGTGATATTAACAAATGTAATGCACTTATACAATCGTAAATGAGACGATATAATTTATAAATTTTAATGATAATGATAACAGTAATGATTACAACACCAACAATAATACATGATTATTAAGCAATTGCATAATAATGGCAATGCAACATAATTATGATTAATGATAAGCTGTATGACAAATAAAAAATTAAAAGGTGATAAATAAAAATAATGATAACAAATAAAGTAAGGATACTGACGTAAACAATAATTATTTAAATCAGAAATACGATATTGAATAAAGTAATAATAGTAATGATAATAATAATGACAATAATGATAATAATAATATCGATGATGCTTATTATAACAGTGATAATGATAAAGTAATGATGATGATAAACACAATAATAATAATGATAATAACAATGCATACACACATAAATAAAACAAAAAATGAATATAGATGAATCAAGAGATAACTAAGACTGAATAAAAACTGAATGAATGAATGGATAGAGGACTAAACAAACAAACAAATAAATAAATAAATAAACAAAAGTAGCCATGAAAAGATACTCGAAGAAACCAAATAAATTAAAGATAAAAAGAAATTAAGAAAATAGTATAAATAAAAGTATGAAGGAATATAGATAAGAAAACGTGATATAAACATAAAGAAAGAAAGGAATAAGCGAAGGGGAAATAAAGAAAAGCCGATAATGGTTTTCCTGATAAATGCAGGGACAGTGTGATGGATGAGACCGAAGCAGTCTCGAGGGGAAAAAAAAGAAAAAAAAAAGAAAAAAAAGAAAAAAAAATGGTGGCAACGATGTGTGAGAGAATAGACAACGGTTTGTTAAAATCATATTTTTTTTCTTCTTTTTCGTTCTTTTGTTATTCTTATTCTTCGTATTTTCTTTTTTATTCTTCTTTTTTTTCGTTGTATTTATTTAATTTTGTTTTATTTTGGGTGATTTTGGCGACGTGTGACAGATTCGGCAACTTGTTAAAACGAAGAATATTTTTGTTTTATATAATTTTCTTTTATTTTGTCTTTCTCCCTCTTCTTACAATCATTTATTATGCTAACCTTGTTGCTAATAATGTTAGTATTATCATCATTACTAATTAAAGACACAGTTGATAGACAATTTACTTTCGTCACTACTATTATGGCTTCTTTCTTAAACAAAAAAAAATATATGTTACTGCTACTATTCCAAAAAAAAATAAAAATAAAAATCGTTATTTCCGAAACCTTCGTGTTTTCCATTAAAGCTAAGACACACTAATAAAAGCCAACAGCAAATGCGCACAAGGTGGAGAATTTAGAACAAAAAGAAGTGCTAAAACATACACACACAAAAAAAAAACAGGAAAGAGAGTGAGAGATGTATAGCATATATATGACATATATAGTATATTATATATATATATATACACATAAGAG
Organism: Penaeus vannamei; assembly: GCF_042767895.1. NCBI lineage: Eukaryota > Metazoa > Arthropoda > Malacostraca > Decapoda > Penaeidae > Penaeus > Penaeus vannamei. The sequence goes on from NC_091568.1 coordinate 2,105,243, forward strand.
AGAGAGATATATATATATATATATACATATGTTATACATAGAGAGAGAGAGAGAGAGAGAGAGAGAGAGAGAGAGAGAGAGAGAGAGAAAGTACATAAACCATATAGAGAGAGAGAGACATACTAAAGAGATAATATGAGCATATGG
>NC_091568.1:2112889-2117889 GCF_042767895.1 Penaeus vannamei
ACATATATACATATGTATAATATACACATATATATACATACATATATATGATATACATAGAGAGAGAGAGATGGAGAGAAAGAAAGAAAGGGATACAAGATTTCTCTTCTTTCTTTTTCTCTTTGAGCGCAAAAAAAAGTGTAAAGGCAAATTAAATGGAATTATCGTGTATCTTCTGCAGAAAGGGCATGCAAAAGAAGAATTGGTCATTTTCATGTAAAATATGGGTACAGTAGCCATTCTGCCTTATTTATTAAGGAAAAATATAAGAAGAGTTCTGATCTCTCTCTCTCTCTCTATCTCGTTCTCTCTCTCTCTCCCTCTCTCGTTCTCTCTCTCTCTCTCTCTCTCTCTCTCTCTCTCTCTCTCTCTCTCTCTCTTTTTTCTTCCTTTCTCCCTCCTCGCTCTCTCTCTCTCTCTCTCTCTCTCTCTCTCTCTCTCTCTCTCTCTCTCTCTCTCTCTTTCTTTCTTCTTCTCTCTCTCTCTCTCCCTCTCTCTCTCCCCCTCTCTCTATCATCTCTGTTTGCCTTCCAACCTTCCGTCCTCTCTCTTTTTCCTTCTTATTCCTATTTCAATTAGAGAGAGAAAAAGAGAAAAAGAGGAGAAAGAAGAAAGAGAGAGAATAGAGAGAGAAGAGAGAGAGAAGAGAGAGAGAGAGAAGAGAGAGAGAGAGAGAGAGAGAGAGAGAGAGACAGACAGACAGACAGACAGACAGACAGAAACAGAGAAGAAGAAGAAGAAAAGAAAAGACAGCGAAGGAGGAGGGTACTAATGATACCATGAATAGTAGAAAGTACAGGAACAATTTACATATACTATAAGCACCGCCATTTTCCTCTACAATGGCTGCTCGGAGTTTGAATTTACAAAGCAAAAATTTTCACATATCTTAAGCTTATATCAAATCCAAAAAAATGGATATGATAATAGGATAAATATCCTCATATCTTCCAGCTCTTATCAACTTATCAAAGTGATAAGAGAGAGGGAGGGAGGGAGAGAGAGAGAGAGAGAGAGAGAGAGAGAGAGAGAGAGAGAGAGAGAGAGAGAGAGAGAGAGAGAGAGAGAGAGAGAAAGAGAGAAAGGGTGAGAGAGAGAGAGAGAAAGTAGGTTTACAGAGAGAGAGAAGAAGAAAGAGAAAGAAAGAGAGAGAGAGAAAGAGTTAGATATAGAGAGAGAATATATTTGTTAGCTATATAAGAGAGAGAGAGAGAAAGATAAGATTATCATCAACTTGAAAATGATAAAAAAACATAAAAGATATAAAGACAATCACATCTACCAACAACTAAAGCAAAACAAACAAGAAAAAAAGTTAAAGAAAAACAGAAGAAAAAGAAAACTTGCGATCTAAGTTTATCTCTCCGCCGCTCCCTTCCCCTCTCTTCGTACTCACAGCGAGCACACACATCTAAGGTCTAAGATCTCCCAAGTAAACCTGCCAGACTTCTCACCCAAGTTAACAAAAGGGAAGGAATTAGTGAGACAATGGGTCTTCAGATCTCCCTTTTCTAACCTCCACTAGAGATGACAATGGGTAGCCTTTTTTCTTTTTTTTTCTTCCCGACCGAAAATGTCCTCCGGAAAATACCTCCCCCCTCCCCCCTACTCCTCCTCCCCCCTTAGAAAAATAACAAATAAGATCCCCCCTCCTCCTCCCCCCCGCCTTCCACTCCCCCCTTAGAAAAATAACAGATAAGAACAACATAACAAGGAAAGTTTTCGTAGCAGGAGAGTCTGTACAACAGAAACGCCTCAGTGTTGATATAAGTCCTTCATAAATTAAAAGGAGATTTTTTCCATGTTTATTTTTGTTTTTTCGTTTTTTTTCGGGGGGGGATATGAAAATAAAAATAAAAACGAATTGTTAACCTTGCCAACAAAAATTATAATGATAACAACAAATAAAAAGGGAATTTAACAAAGATTTTAATTTTCTATTAATTTTCTCCTCCCCTTCTCCCCCCTAAAAAAGGGATATTAACAAAAAATAGCCACAAATATAAGTCTTTCTATTATTTACATATCTTTTGGGAACCATTATAAAAAAAAATGAAAACGGATAATTAGCCCATGAAAAAGCGAAAAAAATATGTCAATTAATCATCATAATCATCTATCAATTTCCGCTTCATTTATATCGATAACGGACGCCCAAGGTACGGACGCAGTCATCCGGTCATCCGTACGTCGAGATTAAATATATATGGGAAAGAGAGAGAGAGAGAGAGAGAGGGGGTGGGGAGGGAGGGGGGTGAGGGAGGAGGGGGGTGAGGGAGGGAGGGGGTGCAGGGGAGGGAGAGAGAGAGAGAGAGAAGAGAGAGAGAGAGAGAGAGAGGTGGAGAGATAGGTAAGGAGGAGTGAGGGAGGGAGAGGGAAAGAGAGAGAGAGAGGGTGTGTAGGGAGATAGATAGAGAGAGAGAGAGGGAAAGGAAAAGGGAGGGAGGGAGGGACAGGGAGAAAGACAGAGAGGAGAGAGAGAGAGAGAGAGAGGGAGAAAGACAGAGAGAGAGAGAGAGAGAGAGAGAGAGAGGGAGAAAGACAGAGAGAGAGAGAGAGAGAGAGAGAGAGAGAGAGAGAAAGAGAGAGAGAGAGAGAAAGAGAAAGAGAGAGATAGAGAGAGAGAGAGAAAGAAAGAGAGAGAGGGAAAGAGAGAGACAGAGACAGAGTATGTGTGCGTACGTGTGCCTGTGTGTTTGTGTATGTGGTCGTGTGTGTCAGCGTGTACGTACCATTCAACCCCGTTCTTTCTCTCCCTTCTTCCTTTCTCCCCACCTCTCTTCCCTTCCTCCCACTCTCCTTCTCTCCTCCATCCGACCATCCGAACTTAACACCGAGATGCCGGCCACCGCAGGGTCCGGCCACGGTGTCTCGCGCACACCATCACCTCCCATCAATATTTGAACCTCAGCTGTCTCTTTTTGGACCGTCGCTGCCCAGCTCGGAGGCTTCTGTTGGGTTTGCAGCAGAGGGCGTCCTTTAGCGTCCGTTGGCGTCCGTTAGCGTCCGTTGGCGTCCGTTTAGCGTCCGTTGGCCTCCGTTAGCGTCCGTTGGCGTCCGTTAGCGTCCGTTGGCCTCCGTTGGCGTCCGTTAGCGTCCGTTGGCCTCCGTTGGCGTCCGTTAGCGTCCGTTGGCCTCCGTTGGCGTCCATTGGCCTCCGTTGTGCGTCTATTGGCGTCCGTTAGCGAACGTTGGCCTCCGTTAGCGTCCGTTGGCGTCCGTTGGCCTCCGTTAGCGTCCGTTGGCCTCCGTTGGCGTCCGTTAGCTTCCGTTGGCGTCCATTAGCTTCCGTTGGCGTCCGTTGTGCGTCTATTGGCGTCCGTTGGCCTCCGTTAGCGTCCGTTGTGCGTCTATTGGCGTCCGTTAGCGTCCGTTGGCCTCCGTTAGCGTCCGTTGGCCTCCGTTAGCGTCCGTTGTGCGTCTATTGGCGTCCGTTGTGCGTCTGTTGGCGTCCGTTAGCTTCCGTTGGCGTCCGTTGTGCGTCTATTGGCGTCCGTTAGCGTCCGTTGGCCTCCGTTAGCGTCCGTTGGCCTCCGTTAGCGTCCGTTGGCCTCCGTTAGCGTCCTTTAGCGTCCGTTGGCGTCCGTTAGCGTCCTTTAGCGTCCGTTGGCCTCCGTTGGTGTCCGTTGGCGTCCGTTAGCGTCCGTTGGCCTCCGTTGGCGTCCGTTAGCGTTCGTTGGCCTCCGTCAGCGTCCGTTAGCGTCCGTTAGCGTCCGTTGGCGTCCGTTAGCATCCGTTGTGCGTCTATTGGCGTCCGTTAGCGTCCGTTGGCCTCCGTTGGCGTCCGTTAGCGTCCGTTAGCGTCCGTTGGCCTCCGTTGGCGTCCGTTAGCGTCCGTTGGCGTCTGCGGATTCGTCTGTAGACTGGGGTGTCCTTTGCCGATTGGGTTGGGTCTTCGTTAACCACAGTCCAATCGCCGCATCACAGTCACCGCAGTTTAAGCATCACAGTTCAGTCTATATTTCTATTTCATATTTATATTTATTTATTTATTTATATTTATTTATTTATATTTATATTTCAGTCTATTGTTCTGTTATTATTATTCTGTGGCGATTGTGCTGTGGTGAGTTGACTGTGGTGATTGTTATCATTATGCTGTGAGGATTGTCGTGTGGTGAGGTCATTGTTGTGGTTGTGATGTGGTATGTGTGTTGTGGTGATTTTACTTGGCGATTGTGTTTTGGTGATGCGATAGGTTTACGATGGCTGATCAGTAACCGAAGATATATAATAGAATATAAAAATTAGTAGATGTATATTGCCAATGAGTTATTGCTAATGTTGCTGATACTTTCAATATCATCGTTATTGCATGAAATAAAGGGTATATTGTCTCTCTACACATTTCTTGCTCTCTCTCTCTCTCTCTCTCTCTCTCTCTCTCTCTCTCTCTCTCTCTCTCTCTCTCTCTCTCTCTCTCTCTCTCTCTCTCTCCCTCTCTCTCTCTCTCTCCCTCTCTCTCTCTCTCTCTCTCTCTCTCTCTCTCTCTCTCTCTCTCTCTCTCTTTCTTTGTCTTTCTTTTCGCGGTTGTTCAAAGTGTTGTTATTAACGTTGTTATTATTGTCACGTATTACTGATAACAGGAATACCTTTAATTATTTGCTTTGATTATCTATCATTACTGTTATAATTATGATCATTATTTGTATCATTATTATTATCATTATCAATAATATCATTGTTTTCACGACTATTATCACTGTCATCATCATCATTATTAGTAGTAGTAGTAGTAATGGTAGTAATAGTATCATAATTATTATTCTTGTAATTATCATCATCATTACCATCATTACTATAAATTATCTTATTGTTTTCTATACTATGATTTTGCTCACTATCATTGACACTGAAACTGCATTTACAATAACTTTACTTAACCAGGAAGGAATTTCTCCTGTCACGGAATCCCAAGCATGCAACATGTCCTTTTGCACAGGACAATATTGCAATCCAGGAGGATCTCCCCCTACCCCACCCAGCCCCTTCTCCCCCTA
>NC_091568.1:2130389-2132889 GCF_042767895.1 Penaeus vannamei
GATGTTTTTTCTTTTTTCTTCTTCTTCTTCTTTCTTAGGGAAATTCAACTCAAAATTAATGTGGGGGGAAGGGTATTTTTTTCCTTTTTGGGAAATTCATAGAGTGCCAGAGAATGAGTTAGAACGTGAATGAATATATTTCGAAATTTTAGTCGTGTCTGAGTAACCTTTAAAGTGAATGAAGATCTTCGGGAAACGAATATGATGAATAAGTAACCGCGTGAATAAAGAATGCTGATTAAAAATGGTCAGAATGAGTGAAATAAGAAAAAATATGACCACGAAAGCTAATGAGGGGGAAGAAGAGGATTCAACATGACCCGAGAAGATGAATGAGTGTGAGGTGACAAAAAGAGAGAGAGAAAAAAATTCTGACACTGCGATAGCTGTCCTTGATATCTCAAAACATGATTTTTATTACGGCTTGTTGGTACTGTGAATAAATGCACTAAATGCAATGATAGACGTGTGTGTATGTGTGTGTAGATAAATAGATGGATAGATATATAGATAAAGAGATGGAGAGAGAGAGAGAGAGAGAGAGAGAGAGAGAGAGAGAGAGAGAGAGAGAAAGGGGGAGGGAGAGGGAGACGGAGAGAGAGAGCGAGAGAGAGAGAGAGAAAGGGAGAGTGAGAAGGAGAGAGAGAGAGAGAGAGAGAGAGAGGAGAGAGAGAGAGAGAGAGAGAGAGAGAGAGAGAGAGAGAGAGAGAGAGAGAGAGAGAGGGAGGGGGGGGGGGGGGAGAGGGAGAAGGAGAGAGAGGAGAGAGAGAGAGAGAGAGAGAGAGAGAGAGAGAGAGAGAGAGAGAGAGAGAGAGAGAGAGAGAGAGAGAGAGAGACAGACAGAGAGAGAGAGAAAATAGAAAGTCAGAGATAAGAGATAAGCATAAACACATATAAACACACACAAGTTCACGCATGTTTATATGATCCGAGCCAAAGCCCAGTAAATTCCAACTGCTCCTGAGAACATAACTTGTGATTGTAACTCCCGCAGAGAATGGCTGCAACATGCATTGCAGAGAGAGGTAAAAGGTCAGCTGCAACACACGGAAAATCAATTAGACAATAGCTTTCATTTAGCGTTTTTGAAACCCCAAATGTTTTAGTTTTTCTTTTTAATGTTGGATGTGGAAGATTGTATGGGAGAGGAATGTTTGTTGGATGAAGCATATAGCTATAAGGAATGCTGTAGTGTTTGATATAGCAGTGTTTGAGAGAAATTGATGAATATATTCTATGTTGAAAATAACTGGACATGATAGCCTCCTTGGCAACCATAATTATTCAAGCACTTGGAATTGTTTTGTACCGTTTTATTAAAGATATTAATCAATTTTAAAAGATTCTGACATCTAAAGCTGATGCGTTAAAGGTAAAGTATATGATATTAATGTAGATAATTCGATAGGATTTGAAAGGACAATCACAGATCATTGTTGAACACGACTAAAACATCTGAAGGTTAGAATAACAGTTTTGGAAATGTTCTCTTAACAACACATACAAGCACGGCGACACACAGTCTGAAAACTAGTTGTGTATTCATCTGAAATCGATCCTTTAGTCCGTCAGTCGAGAAGAGTTGGACTAAATATGTTTAATTCATAAAGTCCATCTCCATAAGCGTGACCTTTTTGCGAAAGATACTTGTAGATATTTTTTTTCTTTTTTTTTACGATCTTTTAAATGCAAATAACATACATAGCAACGAGTACATAGAGACAACAATACATCCGATGGAACAGAGCAAGTCTCCATTTCACTTCAATCAATTGGTGACAAAGAAGAGAAAAGGAAAAGGCAATACAACCGGAAGGAGGAATAAAGTGAGACCAGGACCTGCCGGGGGCTGAGTATCCGAGAGGAAGGAGACTAAGTGGTGACGAATTGAAAAGGAAATGCTCGAGCGACGTAAATTTAAGATGGAGAAGAGGACATGGGGTTTTGTTGAGGCCAAAAGGAAGTGCTGAACAAGCCATTTGCAGCCCCCTTTTCAACGAGGATTCCTTTCGAAGCCAATTCCTGCCTGTAGAAGGTATAGACGAGTGCTAGAGGAGTGTGTATCATGTACCAATATCTCTATGATGCATATGGTAGATTCACTTGTGGATTATTAGTGTATTACCAACCTCTCCCGCTTATTTCCTAAATAAATGAGAGACTCCAACCACAAAAAAATCATCCATACATTTTTCACCCATCCGAATTTCCCTCCGATACCTAAAATGGCTTATTTTCTAAATTAAAGAGAGACTCCAACCACAAAAAAAATCATCCATACATTTTTCACCCATCCGAATTATCCTCCAATACCTAAAATTGCTTATTTTCTAAATTAAAGAGAGACAAACCACAAAAAAATCATCCATACATTGTTCAACCATCCGAATTTCCCTCCGATACCTAAAATACGTGTCTACGAAAGATATTTAAAAAACGATGTAGAGGCCAACATACCCGGACCCCACGACCCCCCCCACGACCCCCTCACAACAACCAA
>NC_091568.1:2137889-2140389 GCF_042767895.1 Penaeus vannamei
TCCATTATCCATATCCATTATCCATTATTAGGTATTCATTGTCCATTATCAGTTATCCATTACCCATTATCAGTTATCCATTATCCATATCCATTATCGGTTATCCTTCATCCATTATCTATTATCAGTTATCCATTATCCATATCCATTATCGGTTATCCTTCATCCATTATCTATTATCAGTTATCCATTATCCATATCCATTATCGGTTATCCTTCATCCATTTCCATGATCTATTATCAGTTATCCATTCTCCATTATCAGTTATCTATTGTCCCCATCCATTATCCATTATCAGTTATCCATCATCCATTATTCGTTATCCATTATCCATATCCATTATCCATATCATATATTATATGATAGTATACGATTACATCCCTTCACTTATCCATTATCCATATCCATTATTCATTTCATATATTATATGATATTGTATGATTACATCCCTTGTTATCCTTTATCCATATCCATTATTGATATTATATGATACCATACGATTACATCCTTCAGTTATTCATTATCCATATCCATTATTCACATTATATGATATTATATTATATGAAATGATTACAATTCCTTCAGTTATCCATTATCCATATCCATTATTCATATTATATGATATTATATGATTACATCTCTCCAGTTATCCATTATCCATATCCATTATTCACATTATATGATATTGTATTATATGAGATGATTACAATCCCTTCAGTTATCCATTATTCATATCCATTATTCATATATGATATTATATGATATGATATGATCACAATCCCTTCAGATATCCATTATCCATATCCATTATTCATTTCATAAATTATATGATATTGTATGATTACATCCCTTGTTATCCTTTATCCATATCCATTATTGATATTATATGACACCATACGATTACATCCTTCAGTTATCCATTATCCATATCCATCATTCATATTATATGATATATGATGACATCTCTCCAGTTATCCATTATCCACATCTCCAAACCTTCCCATATAACCATTAGCATTATCCTTATCCGTCCATATCCATTTTCGAGTCGAATTGACGAGGGTTTTAAGGCCTTCGTTACGGCTTCGGCAAATTCCCAGTCGCGAATCTCTGAATCTGTGCTAAATCTCAGTCAGATTTTTGGCGAATTAGCGATTTTTTCCTTCTCTTAGAAATTAGATTGGTTTTAGAAGCAGTTAAATATCTTTGAAATTAATTATTATCTGAGAAATTGGATTCATAGTTTTAGAAACAAATAAACATCTTGGGTATTGATATTATTATCTTGGGAATGAAATTAATCATTTTAGAAACGGAATTATCTGAGAAATCGAATTAACTCTTAGAAATTGACTTCATTATCTAAGAAATCGGATTAACTCTCTTAGAAATTGTCTTAATTATCTTAGAAACGGAATTATCTTAGAAATGGAATTATCTTAGAAATCGAATGAACTCTCTTAGAAATCGACTTGATTATCTTAGAAACGAAACCCTAAGAGCAGGAAACCAGTCATGTCGTTAAGAGCAAAAGAGGTCCACACCCCCAACCCCTCCCTCACCCCCAGAAGAGGTCCACCCCTCCCACCCCCCACCCCACCCCACCCCACCCCCATCCCCAGAAGAGGTACCCCCCACCTCACCCCTCACCCCCAGAGGAGGTACCCCCCACCCCCCCTCACCCCCAGAAGAGGTCCACCCCCCCACCCCACCCAACCCCACCCCTCACCCCCAGAAGAGGTACCCTCACCCCCCACCCCACCCTCACCCCCAGAAGAGGTCCACCCACCCCACCCCCCACCCCCCCTCACCCCCAGAAGAGGTCCCCCCACCCCACCCTCCCTCACCCCCAGAAGAGGTACCCCCCCACTCCACCCCCAACCCCCAACTCCCAGAGGAGGTACCCCCCACCCCACCCCCCCACCCCACCCCTCATCCACCCCCAGAAGAGGTACCCCCCACCCCCACCCCCCCACCCCCACCCCTCAGGCACAGGCTCTGGCAAAATCAATAACGGATAATTCTCAGACTGAGAGGTGACTGATGAGGAAAATGATGTTGTGACAAGTGTTATTTTTTTTATGGATTTTGTATGGATTATAATGTGACTTTTGATGATGGATTTTTTTTTTTTCATGGATTATATGTGATCTTTGGTGAACGACTTTTTTTTTTTTACTTTTTTCTTTCTGATTTTCATGGATTATATGTGAGTTGATAATAATTTTCTTTATGTTTTTTATGGGATTATATGTGACTTTCCATGAACATTTCTTTTCTTTTCTTTTTTTTTTTTTTTTTACTTTTTTCTGATTTTCATGGATTATATGTTTGATTATGATTTTTATGGGATTATATCTTTTCATATATATTTTTTTTTCACTTTTTTCTTTCTTATTTTCATGTGTTTTATATGACTTGATGAGCAATATATTTTTAATTGATATTTTTATGAGATTATATGTGACTTTATCCATTATGTGAACATTTTTTTTTACT
>NC_091568.1:2170389-2180389 GCF_042767895.1 Penaeus vannamei
AGAAGACGAGGAGGAGGAGGAGGAGGAGGAGGTAGAAGAGGAAGGAGGAGGAGGAGGAGGAGGTAGAAGAGGAAGGAGGAGGAGGTAGAAGAGGAAGGAGGAGGAGGAGGAGGAGGTAGAAGAGGAAGGAGGAGGAGGAGGAGGAGGTAGAAGAGGAAGGAGGAGGAGGAGGAGGAGGTAGAAGAGGAAGGAGGAGGAGGAGGAGGTAGAAGAAAAGGAGGAGGAGGAGGAGGTAGAAGAAGAGGAAGAGGAGGAGGAGGAGGTAGAAGAGGGAGAGGAGGAGGAGGAGGAGTAGGTAGAAGAGGAAGGAGGAGGAGGAGGAGGAGGTAGAAGAGGAAGGAGGAGGAGGAGGAGGAGGTAGAAGAGGGAAGGAGGAGGAGGAGGAGGAGGAGGTAGAAGAGGAAGCAGGAGGAGGAGGAGGAGGTAGAAGAGGAAGGAGGAGGAGGAGGAGAAGGAAGAATTAGAGGAAGGAGGAGGAGGAGGAGGAGGAAGAATTAGAGGAAGGAGGAGGAGGAGGAAGAGGTAGAAGAGGAAGCAGGAGGAGGAGGAGGAGGTAGAAGAGGAAGGAGGAGGAGGAGGAGGAGGTAGAAGAGGAAGGAGGAGGAGGAGGAGGAGGAGGTAGAAGAGGAAGGAGGAGGAGGGAGGAGGTAGAAGAGGAAGGAGGAGGAGGAGGAGGAGGTAGAAGAGGAAGGAGGAGGAGGAAGAGGAGGAGGTAGAAGAGGAAGGAGGAGGAGGAGGAGGTAGAAGAGGAAGGAGGAGGAGGAGGTAGAAGAGGCAAGGAGGAGGAGGAGGAGGTAGAAGAGGAAGGAGGAGGAGGAGGAGGTAGAAGAGGAAGGAGGAGGAGGAGGAGGTAGAAGAGGAAGGAGGAGGAGGAGGGAGGAGGTAGAAGAGGAAGGAGGAGGAGGTAGAAGAGGAAGGAGGAGGAGGAGGAGGAGGAGGTAGAAGAGGAAGCAGGAGGAGGAGGAGGAGGTAGAAGAGGAAGGAGGAGGAGGAGGAGGAGGTAGAAGAGGAAGGAGGAGGAGGAGGAGGAGGAGGTAGAAGAGGAAGAAGGAGGAGGAGGAGGAGGTAGAAGAGGAAGCAGGAGGAGGAGGAGGAGGTAGAAGAGGAAGGAGGAGGAGGAGGAGGAGGGTAGAAGAGGAAGGAGGAGGAGGAGGAGGAGGAGGTAGAAGAGGAAGGAGGAGGAGGAGGAGGTAGAAGAGGAAGGAGGAGGAGGAGGAGGAGGTAGAAGACGAGGAGGAGGAGGAGGAGGAGGAGGTAGAAGAGGAAGGAGGAGGAGGAGGAGGTAGAAGAGGAAGGAGGAGGAGGAGGTAGAAGAGGAAGGAGGAGGAGGAGGAGGTAGAAGAGGAAGGAGGAGGAGGAGGAGGAGGAGGAGGGTAGAAAGAGGAAGCAGGAGGAGGAGGAGGAGGTAGAAGAGGAAGGAGGAGGAGGAGGAGGAGGAGGTAGAAGAGGAAGGGAGGAGGAGGAGGAGGTAGAAGAGGAAGGAGGAGAGAGGAGGAGCAGGTAGAAGAGGAAGGAGGAGGAGGAGGAGGAGGTAGAAGAGGAAGGAGGAGGAGGTAGAGAGGAAGGAGGAGAAGGAGGAGGAGGTAGAAGAGGAAGGTGGAGGAGGAGGAGGTAGAAGAGGGAGGAGGAGGAGGAGGAGGTAGAAGAGGAAGGAGGAGGAGGAGGAGCAGGTAGAAGAGGAAGGAGGAGGAGGAGGTAGAAGAGGAAGGAGGAGGAGGAGGAGGAGGTAGAAGAGGAAGGAGGAGGAGGAGGAGGAGGTAGAAGAGGAAGGAGGAGGAGGAGGAGGAGGTAGAAGAGGAAGGAGGAGGAGCAGGAGGTAGAAGAGAAAGGAGGAGGAGAAGGAGGTAGAAGAGGAAGGAGGAGGAGGAGGGAGTGGAGAAGGGGGGGGAGGGAGGGGTCATTCACCTGGTCAGTCATAGGAGATCGTACCGAATAAGGATAGGGTGGAGTGATGTGATATTTACAATGGTGTAATAGGGTGTAATCTTATAATATTAATAGTGATAGTACGTATAGTATATATATATATATATATATATATATATATATATATATATATATATATATATATATATATATATATATATATATATATATATATGTGTGTGTGTGTGTGTGTGTGTGTGTGTGTGTGTGTGTGTGTGTATAGTATGAAAGGAGTTAAAGGTATATAAAGTGATTATATCAAAGATTAGTCAATGTTGATAGGAAATAGTTCTATAGGAAATAAAAGTGTTATAACAGCTTCTACTGACAGGATTTAAAGGTATTATATGAAGTGATTATATGATACATTAGTTTGTGTTGATAGGAAACAGTTCTAAAAGTGATAAAAGTGCTATAATATCTGCAATAGTAATAGGTTGTTGTCCAATTCCATATGTATCGTAATATCATGGTTTATGTAGTATTTATAGGATTTAATGCCATGATAACTTAAATGATGATAAGAAATATCCCATAAAATGCAGGTGTAACAGAGTGTGGTGTAATACTAACTGTTACGGTATAATTAAATAATTCCATGATACACGTGGTAAATATAGTGATGAAAGCTATTATGAGTACAAATGTATGTGTAATATGTCGCTGCCACATGTCAGTGGAAAGTAAACTGCATTCGATATTCACATTAAACGCGTTAAAAGTCTACTAAGAATATATTCGAGGGTTATGAGATACAAATTAAAGGATGAAGAAAAGTCATTATTCAAATCGATTTATATAATACTATACAGAGGATAAATGGTTACCATAAACCAAATCAACTCCCGGTGAGATTGATAACGCCACATGATGCCAATATAATACCTACATACTATCTACATAACACCTACATAAAACCTACCCGATACCTACATAATGCCTATATAATACACATAATACCTACAGAATGCCTACAGAATATCTACATGATACCTACATAATACATGATTCCTACATAAAACCTATGTCATGCCTATGCAATACCTAAATAATACCTACACAACACCAACATAATACCTACATGATATCTTCACGATGCCTACATAATACCTACATATCTACATGATACCTACATAACACATAAGTAATACCTACGCAATACCTGTATAATACCTAAAAGATACGTACATAAAACCTACGTAAAATCTACATGATACCTACATAATACCTTCGTCATACCTACATAACATAAAAATTATAAAAGATACACTCAAGAATCATAAGACATAAACTTTCTCTATTGAACGACGAATAAAATTTGATTCCAATAAAATACATAAATTGTACTTCACAGAAAATTGCAAGATGTGAAAATTCGCTGATATGCAGTATATAATTTTTATCCGAAGGAAGTTTACGTGTCAGAGTGTGCGTGTGTGTGTGTGTGTGTGTGTGTGTGTGTGTGTGTGTGTGTGTGTGTGTGTGTGTGTGTGTGTGTGTGTGTGTGTGTGTGTGTGTGTGCGTGTGTGTGCGTGTGTGTGTGTGTGTGTGTGTTTGGTTGCTTGTATGTGTTTTCTTATTGTTTTTCTTGCTGTTATTGTAGCTGTCGACAAATATGTTCCCTTATTATATCGCATTATTCACTCTATTACCATTATCTGTCTACGATCACCACCACTACTACAATCCTTATCACTCTCACCACTATAACTAAAACCATCACACCAAACAAACGACTACACTATCTATTTTCTTTTTTTTTCTTCTTTCTTTCTTTCTTTTTTAACTTTAAACGTTTTCTTCCATTTTTCTTTTCTTTTCTTTTTTGTTTTCAATTTTTTTCTTTTTTTCTTTTTTTTTGCTCTTTTTTAACTTTTTCTTCCATTTTTCAAGTTTTTTTTGTATTTTTTTATCTTTCTTACCTTCTTCGTCCCCTTTCTCTTTTTTTCTCTTAATATCACCATCTTTTATCTTATTATCTTTATTTTTCTTTTTATCACTGTCTTTTATTCCATCTTCTTCTTCTTCTCTTGTTTTGCTTCTCATCCTCTCTTCTTGGAGCAGTGGAATGTTCCTTATTTTTTGTTTCTTTATATATATATATATATATATATATATATATATATATATATATATATATATATATATATATATATATATATATATATATACATATATATATATATATATATATATATATATATATATATATATATATATATATATATATATATATATATATATATATATATATATATATATATATAGTCTTTTCCTTCCTTGTTTTGATCTTTTTCTTTGTTTATTTTCACATCTTACCTTCTTCGTCTCATTTTTCATCTTATATCACTATCCTTTTATCTCATTGTTATTATTCCATCTTCTTTTTCTTCTCTTGTTTTGCCTCTCCATATCCTTTCCTCTCGGAGGAGCGGAATGTTCCTTCTTTTTTGTGCTTCTTTAATACTATTATTATCATTATTTTTATTATTATTATTATTATTATTTTCATTATTTTCATTTTATCTTCTTTTCCTTTGCTGTTTTGATTTTTTTTCACTTATTTTTCTTTTCTTGTTTCTTTTCTAAATTTCTCTTACCTTCTTCGTCTCCTTCTTAATTCTTCTTTATATATATATATATATATATATATATATATATATATATATATATATATATATATATATATATATATCACTATCATTTATCTCATTATTATCATTTTTCTTTTTATCCCATCTCCCTTTTCTTCTCTCGTTTTGCCCCTTCTTACCCTCTCCTCTCTGAGCATCGGAATGTTCCTTCTGGCAAACCGTTGCATCCCGAGAGGCCTTTAAATTCTCTTGGATAAAGAATCTGTTTCGCTCCAGCAATTTCTACTTTTATAAAAGTTTCCAGGTAACTTTTATTATTAAAGGGAAAACATCCAGAAATTCGTGTTTTGCGTTTTATTATTATCATTATTAATTCGTATCTCCTTCCCTCCACTCAGACCTCCAGTCCAGCGAGAAGTTTAATTGCAAAAATATAGGTATTAAATTTGGATGTCGTGTGTGATGGCTTTTGAAGTATAGTTTTTTTTTCTTTTTTTTTCTTTTTTTCTTTTTTTTTAGGGATAGAGAGATTTCGAGGAATTCTTAACCGTTTTATGACCTGTTCTTTTTTTTCAGTTGTTGGTAAATATTTCTAAACAATTTCTAAACTCTTTGGAAGAAAAAGGAAAAGCTTACTTATATATTCCTACACCTATAAGCTACGATTATTTATCAACATATACCCCATATCTTGCCAAACCTTCAAAAAGCCAATACGTTTCGTCAATCCATTTCCTAAATGCCTGTAGTAATTTTAACGTTCTGAAGAGACTCATAAACTCATAAACTCATAAATTATATACCGATTCTGCTCTCGATTTTTTGGGCGTAGTTTTAGAGCCGGTCTTTCGGTTCCTCGGTTTATGTTCGCTGATCAGCGGGTTTAGGATCAGCGTTGTGTGTCGGTCTGTGTTGGTGAGGGAGAGAAAGGCGTCACGCGAGAACACGTGGGAGGTTCTCGTCTTTTGTATTTGTTTGTTATCGTTTGTTTTATGTGATTGGATGTTTGTTGTTGTTGTTTTGTTCCTGTTCTTGTTTGTGTTCTTATTGTTGTTCTTGTTGATGTTGTTCTTCTTGTATTTGTTGTTTTTGTTGTTTTTCATGTTCTTGATATTCTTGTTCTTGTTCTTATTCTTGTTGTTCTTCTTGTTTTTGTTATTCTTGTTGTTATTGTTATTATCGTTGTTGGTGATGGTGTTGGTGTTGGTGTTGTTGTTATTATCGTTGTTGTTGTTGTTGTTGTTGTTGTTGTTGTTTTAATTGTTGTTGTTGTTGTTGTTGTTTTAATTGTTGTTGTTGTTGCTGTTGTTGTTGTTGTTGTTTTAATTGTTGTTGTTTGTGTGTCTATCTATTTAATAATCCTCTGTATCTTCCTCTCTGCAGCTCTAAACCTTGCTTGTTTACGCCAGGAATTTCTAAAATCCACTCGCCATATGAATCTGCCTAGAATTGACTTTCAGAATCGTGAATATCTAAAATACATATAACCAGCCGCCCACAACAATTCTAAAATCTGCCTTAAGTAGAGTTACAAAATTATGGATATCTGAATATTTATAAAAAGTTGACCAGAACAATTTGGAAATCCTTTAGATTCTGCCTTAAGTCGAAGAATTTTGGATATGTAAAATCCAAACAGCTGCCACATTAATTTATTAGATCCTGAAGAACTTGCTTTAAGTAGAAGTACAGAATCATGGGTATGTGAGTACTTAAAATAATTTCCTACAGCTGTTTCAAAATCCAAAGAATCTGACTTCAAGTACAGAATCATGGGTATGTAAGTACCTACAACGTTAGTCTACGGTAGGTACAGAAGTATGGATATCTGAGTACGTATAAACAGTTGGCCACATCAATTTTGAAACCCATAAGAATCTGACTTAAGTACAGGATTATAGATATCTGAGTACTTATGATAATTTTCCACAGCAGTTTTAAAATCCAAAAAAATCTGACTTCAGTACAGAATCATGGGTATGTGAGTCCTTATAACATATTCCCACGGCAGTTTTAAAATCCAAAGAATCTGACTTAAAGTACAGAATCATGGGTATGTGAAGTGTGGATATCTAAGTACGTATAAATAGTTAACCACGGCAATTTTGAAACCCATAAGAATCTGACTTAAAGTACAGAATCATGGGTATGTGATTACTTATAATAATTTTCCACAGCAGTTTTAGAATCCAAAAAATGGTTATATGAGTACTTGTAACATATTCCCTCGGCAGCTTTAAAATCCAAAGCATCTGACTTAAACTACAGAATCTTATAATAAATTTTCCAAAGCAGTTTTAGAATCCCAAAAAAAAATCCGACATAAAGCACCTCATCACGGTTATACGAGTACTTGTAACGTCAGTCCACTGTACGTTCCGAGTTCACGTCCTCAAAGACCTCATTCCAGAGAAGCATTAGTTGCATCCCTGACCACTTTGCTCGTGAGGGAGATTAATGAACCCTGATACGTCGATATTAACAATTCTGGAAGATTGATTTGTCCGCTCTATGCTCTCCCAAGAGGTGGGTCCTGGTGGGAGGCTAAAATACCAGAGTGATCTATCTTGTATTAAGTGTAGAGAATGTATTTGTGTATGTATATGTGTGTGTGAGAGGGAGAGAGGGAGGGAGAGGGCGAGGGAGGGAGGGAGGGAGAGAGAGGGAGAGAGAGAGAGAAAGAGAAAGAAAGAGAGAGAGAGATAAGAAAGGGAGGTGGGGAAGCGGGAGAGAATCAGAAAGGAAGTTATGAATGAATTCTAATTACAAAATGTGTGTGCAAAGAAAGGGAGAACGACGAGGATGGGGAGCGAGAAAAGAGGATGTGAAGTGAATTATGAAAGAAAACTCAAAATATATAAGTTTACCACAAGCTTCTGAGATTAAATTAATTTTCTATTTGTACTGCATTGCAATCCGTCAGTAATCAACGAAATATAAGAGAGAGAGAAAAAAAACGAACTGTATGTTTTTTACATTTCATTTATTCATTATTTTTATTGATCTATATATCTATTTTTGTTTATTCACTTACCTATTTTTTCATGTTTCTTCATTTCTTTATATATAATGCATCATTATAAAGCAAGAAACTCCACTTTGTGTCCCACATTATTCATGCATAACTGTAGTTTACGAAAATAAAACAAACAAACAAACAAAAACACGCACTTTATAGCTTTTATTATACTTATCGTTCGGACATCCGTACAACACCATTTGCTTATCACTCTCTTTCATTATTCTAAAGGAACGCTATCGTGTTTTCTTATTTTTATTCTTTTCCTTTATTTATTTCTATCTTTCTCCTTTTTCCGTCGCCTTCTTCCTGTTCCTTTTTTCCCTCTTCTTCGTCTTCTTCTTCCACTTCCTTTCATTTTTTTATCGTCTTCTTCCTCTTCTTCGTTTTCTTCTTCTTCTATCGATACTAAAAATGAGCTTAAATGTAAAACGAGAAAAAATGAAAATGGCCAATAAAAATGCCAAGTTTTCAAATTATCTCTACGACTTTTGCCCTTTTCCCAAATTGGCTTTGAAAAAAGGGGGAAAGAAAGAGAGAGAGAGAGAGGAGAAGGAGAAGGAGAAGGAGGAGAAGGAGGAGAGGGAGGAGAAGGAGAAGAAGGAGAAGAAGGAGAAGGAGAAGGAGAGAGAAAAGAGAGAGAGAGAGAGAAGAGATATAGAGTGAAAGAGAGAGGGTGGAAAGAGAGAAAAGGAGAGAGAAATCTTCCCTTTTGTCGAAACTATTCGTATGTTGGCGTCGTAAATGTTTTTTATGCTAAATATCCGATTGCTTTGGCAACGTTGATGTCCCATTGTAGGTTTTCCGCCAAAGTTTGATAAGATTTCATGGGGCAATTCGCAACAGGAGAGAAGGGAAAAGAACGGAAAGCGCACACACACACACACACACACACACACACACACACACACACACATATATACACATTTTTTAGAAACACTGCTAATCGTTCTCTCCTAAGAGAAAAAATGATATACCAACCAATAATGATAATGATGATGATAATGATGATGATGATGATAACAATAATAGAGATATTAACAGTATCAAATTATAAGAGTAATAATGATAACAGTAAAAATATGATAACAATGAGGCACAGGAAAGCAATTATCAAATTTTTAATTAATTCCTAATATGATAATTTTTTCTCCTCACTGCTGCACTCATTAACCCTAAATGACCAAGAAGATGTCTAAAATTAGATTGAGAGCGATATATATAAGCTCATCACATGCAGTTTTCGAAGTATTTCGGAATTTCTCTCTCCATTTTTCTTCGTTTTCTTTCTTCCTGTTTTCAAACTATTCATTAGCGAGGGAAGTTTTCCTTCGCCGAGGTCAAAGAACATGCTTTCTCAATACATACTTTGGGAAAGTGTAGTGAACTTCCTGCAAGCGAGTTTAAACAGTTCTTCTTTCTTATGCGGCGCTGTCACAAAAGTCCCTCGTTCCTTTTTGCAAATACTTCCTCGGTCTATTTTGTCTATTTTTTGGCTTTCGACAAATATTATTATTTTTTAAATCCCTAGTTTCAGATTTTAGATTATATCTATTTTGAATCGTTCCTTTTTGGAAATACCTCCTCTTTCTATTTTGGCTTTCGACTTAAATAGTAATATCTATATTAAATCCCTTAGTTTCAGATTTCAGATGATATCTATTTTGAATCGTTCCTTTTTGCAAATACCTCCTCTGTCTATTTTGTCTTTCGATTTAAAAAATACTATCTATGTTAAATCCCTTAGTTTCAGATTTCAGATGATATCTATCTTAAATCGATCCTTTTTTGGAAATACCTCCTCTGTCTATTTTGTTTTTAGACTTAAATAGTAATATCTATGTTAAATCCTTTAGTTTCAGATTTCAGATGATGTCTATTTTGAATCGTTCCTTTTTGGAAATACCTCCTCTGTCTATTTTGGCTTTCGACGTAAGTATTACTATCTATGTTAAATCCTTTAGTTTCAGATTTCAGATGATATCTATTTTAAATCGTTCCTTTTTTGTAAATACCTCCTCTGTCTATTTTGTTTTTAGACTTAAATAATACTATCTATGTTAAATCCCTTAGTTTCAGATTTCAGATGATATCTATTTTAAATCATTAGTTCCAGATTTCAGATGATATCTAATTTGAATCGTTCCTTTTTGCAAATACCTCCTCTGTCTATTTTGGCTTTCGACTTAAATAATATTATCTATGTTAAATCCCTTATTTTCAGATTTCAGATGATATCTATTTTGAATCGTTCCTTTTTGCAAATACCTCTTCTGTCTATTTTGTTTTTAGACTTAAATAATAATATCTACGTTAAATCCCTTAGTTTCAGATTTCAGATGATATCTATTTTAAATCCTTAGTTTCAGATTTCGCTTTCTCAATTCTTTGCCTTGTTGTTTTGCTAAGAGGATGTTATCACGTCAGAACTTCCCTTGGTAATGAATTCTTTCACATTTGA
>NC_091568.1:2192642-2197642 GCF_042767895.1 Penaeus vannamei
TTAGGTTACGTTGGTTAGGTTAGGTTAGGTTAGGTTAGGTTAGGTTAGGTTAGGCTCAAATTTAACCAGGAGACTCCAAATTTCGTTTTCTCACATAAACTTGATCGTAAATCACTCTAATCCACGATAGGTTACAGTACCTGCAATTTGGGGAGGTTAGGTTAGGTTACGTTGGTTAGGTTAGGTTAGGTTTGGGTTAGTTAGGTCAAATTACAGGAGACTCAAATTTCTTTTCTACATAAACTTGACAAATCACTTAATCACGATAGGTTACAGTCCGAATTGGGAGGTTAGGTTGGTTCGTTTAGGTTAGTAGGTTAGGTTAGTTAGGTTGGGCTAAATTTAACCAGAGACTCCAAATTTCGTTTCACATAAACGATCAAATCATTAATCCACGATAGGTTACAGTACCTGAATTGGGGGTAGTTGAGTAGTGTTGGTTAGAGTAGTTAGGTTAGGCCAATTAACAGGAGACTCCAATTTTCCATAAACTTGATCGTACCTAATCCACGATAGGTCATACCGCAATTTGGGAGGTTAGGTTAGGACGTTGGTTAGGTTGGGTTAGGTTGGTTAGGTTAGGTTGGAAAAAAAAAAATAAAAAAAAAAAAACATAAATTAATAAATAGAAAAAAAAAAAAAAAAAAAAAAAAAAAAAAAAAAAAAAAAAAAAAAAAAAAAAAAAAAAAAAAAAAAAAAAAAAAAAAAATTCGTTTTCTTTACATAAACTTGATCGTTTAAAAACTCTAATCCACATAGGTTCAGTACCTGCAATTTGGGGGGGTTAGGGTTTGGTTTGTTGGTTAGGTTAGGTTAGGTTAGGAGTTGGGTTAGGGTTTGGCTAAATTTAACCAGGGGACCAAATTTGTTTTCTCACATAAACTTGATCGTAAATCACTTAATCCACGATAGGTTACAGGTACTGCAATTTGGTGAGGTTAGGTTAGGTTACGGGTTGGTTAGTTAGGTTGTTAGGTTAGGTTAGGTTAGGTTAGGTTAGGCTAAATTTTAACCAGGAGATTAAATTTCGTTTTCTTTACATAAACTTGATCGTAAATCACTCTAATCCAGTAGGTTACAGTACCTTCAATTTGGGGAGGTTAGGTTAGGTACGTTGGTTATTAGGTTAGTTAGGTTAGGTTAGGTTAGGTTAGGCTCAAATTTAACCAGGAGACTCCAAATTTCGTTTTCTCACATAAACTTGATCGTAAATCACTCTAATCCACGATAGGTTACAGTACCTGCAATTTGGTGAGGTTAGGTTAGGTTAGGTTAGGTTAGGTTAGGTTAGGTTAGGTTAGGTTAGGTTAGGTTAGGTTAGGTTAGGTTAGGTTAGGTTAGGTTAGGTAAGAAGAAGTTAGGTTAGGCTGGTTAGGTTAGGTTGAAGTAGGTTAGGTTAGGTTAGGTTGGGTAGAATTGAAGTAGGATAGGTTAGGTTAGGTTAGGTTAGGGGTTAGGTTAGATTTAGGTTAGGTTAGGTTAGGTTAGGGTAGGATAGAAGAAGAAGTTAGGTTGATTAGGTTAGGTTGGTTAGGTTAGGTTAGGTTAGGTTAGGTTAGGTTAGGTTAGGGTAGGATAGGTTAGGTTAGGTTAGGGTTAGGGTTTGGGTTAGGGGTTTTAGGTTAGGTTAGGTTAGGTTAGGTTAGGTTAGGTTGGTTAGGTTAGAAGAAGTTAGATTAGATTAGTTAGGTTAGGGCAGGATAGGTTAGGTTGGTTAGGTTGAAGAGTTAGGTTTGGTTAGGTTAGGTTAGAAGTTAGGGTTTAGGTGAAAAGGTGCTGGGTTAAGTTAGGTTACGTTGGTTAGGTTAGGTTTGGTTTGGTTTGGTTTGGTTTGGTTTGGTTTGGTTAGGTTAGGTTAGGTTAGGGTAGGATAGGTTACGTTGGTTAGGTTAGGGTAGGTTAGGGTAGGGTAGGTTAGGTTAGGTTTGGTTTGGTTTGGTTTGGTTATGTTAGGTTAGATTAGGTTAGGTTAGGGTAGGTTGGGTTGGGTTGGGTTGGTTGGGTAGATTAGGTTAGGTTAGGTTAGGTTACTTTAGTTTAGTTTAGGTTAAGTTAGGTTAGGTTAGTTTAGTTTAGGTTAAGTTAGGTTAGGTTAGTTTAGTTTAGGTTAAGTTAGGTTAGGTTAGTTTAGTTTAGGTTAAGTTAGGTTAGGTTAGTTTAGTTTAGTTTAGTTTAGTTTAGGTTAGGTTAGGTCAAGAAGTTTTTGTGACCGTGTGAATGTTTTACTTAAATGGATTTTTTAATATATCCAATAATCATAATGTTTTCTTATATGGCTTATGCTCTCTGATTCATATAATATGGTTTATATGAAATGCTTTATATATGATTTATATAATAAAATCTACATTATATAATTCATGTTATATGATATATATTTCTATGAAATTATATATACTACATTATATATATTTCTATGACATTACTTATAGCTTATGATATATTTTTCTATGACATTATTCATAGTATATGGCATATATTTCTAAGAAATTATTTATAGTATATATATATTTCTATGATATTATTCATAGTATATGGTATATATTTCTATGACATTATTCATATCATATGACATATTTCTATGACATGATTTATAGTATACGATATGTATTTCTATATTACTTATAGTATAAGATATATATTTCTATGACTTTATTGATAGTATATGGCATATATTTCTATGACATGACTTACTTATTCTCTTTTCTTCACCGAGTCCACAGAGCAGACACAAAGGAGTAGGTTTCACAACAGTAAGAAAGCAAAGCATTAGTCTGGATCTTACAATACCTTCCTCTCTATCTATTGTTAAGAAAAAAAAACAACTTTAAGGAAATTCCTCTACAAATACATCTTCAGAACCAACAACAGATGAATATTATGAGCATCCATCTTGGGAAAAAAATAATAATAATGAAAAAAGGTAAAATTCTTAAATTCTTAACACAGGCTCGGCGTATCACAGGCCGTCGCTGAAGGCAGGCAGCTGGTCACCCAAGCACCACCTGTAGACCCCAGCTGTGGCCTCAGCATATCCTGCACCCAAGCCACCTCGTATTGCAAGCAGGATTACCGGAAGTTGCCATGCGGGATCCCCCATTAATCGTCTCTGTCTATCTGTCTATCTATCTCTCTATCCATCCATTCATTTGTTTATATACTGCGCTATCTATCTTTTTATCTATCTACCTCTTATGTCTATCTTTTTATCTATCTGCCTATTATCTGTCTATCTATTTCTCTATCTATCTTTCTCTTCATTTATCTATTCGTATATCTTTCTGTCTGTCTATCTATTTGTCTATCTATCTTTCTCTTCATCTATCTATTCGTATATCTTTCTGGCCGTCTATATATTTTTCTATCTATCTGTCTTTCTTTTCATCTATCTATTCGTATATCTTTCTGGCCGTCTATATATTTTTCTATCTATCTGTCTTTCTCTCCATCTATCTATTCGTATATCTCTCTGTCTGTCTATATATCTATCTATCTATCTTTCTCCTCATCTACCTATTCGTATATCTCTCTGTTGTGTCTATCTATTTATCTATCTATCTATCTTTCTCCTCATCTACCTATTCGTATATATCTCTGTTGTGTCTATCTATTTATCTATCTATCTTTCTCTCCATCTATCTATTCGTATATCTCTCTGTCTGTCTATATATCTATCTATCTATCTTTCTCCTCATCTACCTATTCGTATATCTCTCTGTTGTGTCTATCTATTTATCTATCTATCTATCTTTCTCTTTGTCTATCTATTCGTATATCTATCTGTCTGTCTATCTATTTATCTATCTATCTTTCTCTTCATCTATCTATTCGTATAGTTATCTGTCTGTCTATCCATGCATCTGTCTATAAGTTTATCTTTCGATCTATTTCTCTTATTTGTGTTCTTATTTCCATTTTTCTTTCATATTCTCAACTTCCTTGATATTTTCTTTCTTTTTCTTTATCGTCCATAATTTCATTCACTTTTAACCTTCATATACTTTTCCTTCCCATTTTTTCCAGCGTTTCCTTTTCTCTCTTTATTTCTTCTATTCTTCAATTATATTTATGTTTCCTTTCTCTCTCTCTCTCCCTCTCTCTCTCTCTCTCTCTCTCTTCCTCTCTCTCTCTCTTTCTCTTCTCTCTCTCTCTCTCTCTCTCTCTCTCTCTCTCTCTCTCTCTCTCTCTCTCTCTCTCTCTCTCGCTATAAAATAGCTATAAATAGAGGAACGAAAAGATAAAGATAGATATATAGATAGATGAACAAACAGATCATATATGAATATATAGAGAAATGAATTGACAAATATATATAAATAGAAAGATAAGATAAAGTAAATTCAAATATATTCTAGGGATCATTAAACAATTTCAACAACCAGAATGAGGATAAAAGATGTCTAGAATCTTCCTGAATATTGAGTCTGAAAAGAATATAAATAGTAAAAATAGTCAACGTTTAAAAGTGTCTTTAAGGCTATTCTTCATCGAGTCGAGATTCTGATTAAATAGAATAATGAAAAAAGGAGAAAATAGGAAAAAGAGAGAGTGGGTGTGTGGAGACGGGGGGAGAAGGGAGAGAGAGAGAGAGGGAAGTGGCTCATGTCACATGTCATATTTACTTACATACATACACAGAGGGAGGGGAGAGAGAGAGAGAGCGAGAGAGAGAGAGAGAGAGAGAGAGAGAGAGAGAGAGAGAGAGAGAGAGAGAGAGAGAGAGAGAGAGAGAGAGAGAGAGAGAGAGAGAGAGAGAGAGAGAGGGAGAGAGAGAGAGAGAGAGAGAGAGAGAGAGAGAGAGAGAGAGAGAGAGAGAGAGAGAGAGAGAGAGAGAGAGAGAGAGAGAGAGAGAGAGAGAGAGAGAGAGAGACGAACAGACAGAGATAAAAAACAAGAATAAAGAGAATTAGGAAAACAAAAATTCAACCAAGATGTCTAGTCACTGTACTGTACATCCAAAGCCATCGTAAAAAAGTGCGATTAAAAACAAATAGAAAAAA
>NC_091568.1:2215142-2217642 GCF_042767895.1 Penaeus vannamei
TTGTTTTTGTTGGTGTTCTTTTTCTTGTTTTTCTTCTTGTTCTTCTTTTTCATGTTCTTCTTCTTCTTCTTCTTCTTGTTCTCCTTCTTCTCCTTCTTCTTTTTCATGTTCTTCTTCTTCGTCTTCTTCTTTTTCTCCGTCTTAGTTTTCTTCTGCTTGTGCTTCTTCTATTCCTTCTTCTCCTTCTGATTCTCTCTTACGTTCTTTTGTATTTGTTCTTGTTACTCTTCTTCTTCCCCTTCTACTTCTCTTATACTTTCTTTCCTCTGTGTTGTTGTTAATTTTCTTCCTTTCCACTTTTTCTTCTTGTCCTTTGTATGTTGTTCTTCTTACTCTTCTGCTTCTCTCCTACTTTCTTCTCTATTTGTTCTTTTTCTACTGTGTTTTTCTTTTCTACAATATTTCCTTTGTATTCTTTTTCTCATTCTTATTCTTATTCTACTGCATTCGTTTCTTCTTCTCTTGTTTCTTCTTCCATTTCTCCATTTCTTCAAGTTACTGAAGGTCAATGGCTTTTGGTTATCTACTTCTTCTACTACTATTATTTCTTTTTCTTCTCCATTTACGTCTTCTACCTGTCTTCTGATTTTTTTTCCTTTTTTCTACTTCTCCTACGTTCTTCTATTATTTATTTTTTTTCTTATTCTTCTGCTGTTTCTTCATGTTCTTTTCTTCTCTTCTCTTTCTTTTTCTTCCTCCTCTGTCAACTCTTCTCCTCCCTCTCCATCCAATTTTCCTCTTCTTCTTCTTATTAATTTTCTTCTTTTCCTCTCTTTTCTGGGCGGTTCAGTGTCGTGGTTCGGTTCGTCGTCCTGTAGATGGTTCGATAGATAGATAAACATTTAGATAGATTGACAGATACATAGATAGATAGGTGAAAGTATATTTACATAAATATATTCATCTCATACACACACACATACTCTCTCTCTCTCTCTCTCTCTCTTTCACACACACACACACACACACACACACACACACACACACACACACACACACACACACACACACACACACCGCACACACGCACACATAAACACACGCACTCATAAACACACACACACCTACACCCACCCACCCACAAATACACACACACACACACACACACACACACACACACACACACACACACACACACACACACACACACACACCGCACACACGCACACATAAACACACACACACCTACACCCACCCACCCACACATACACACACATACACACACACACTCACACAAACAAACTACACACACACACATACACACACACACACTCACACAAACACACAGCACACACACATACATACACACACACACACACACACACACACACACACACACACACACACACACACACACCTACACACACGCACACACACACACACACACACACACACACACACACACACACGCACACACACCCACACACCCACACACACACACACACCCACACACACACACACATATACATCCCCCCCCCCCCACACACACACGCCAGTCGGATCCATCTGCGCACATCCCAGATCTGAAAAGCAAAAGCGCGCCCATTGTTCAAGGCTGTCTCTGCGCCAACTTCAGATCCTGTATAACGGTGTATGAGTGTTCGCCAAAGGGTTAGATCACCTCAAGACGGCAGTGCCACCCTCTCCATCTTCCCAGACGTAGAGGATTTCCATGCTGGAGGTCTGGTGATAAAGGCGTGGTCATCGATTTTCGATTTTCATATAGATTTTTTAGTCATTCAGATTTTATCCTGATTTTTTTTTTTTTTTTTGTCCAGATTTTCATTTTTATTCAATTTTCATTCATCCAGATTTTCACTCATCCAAATTTTCACTCATCCAGATTATATCCCGATTTTCATTTTAATCCAATTTTCATTCCTCCAGATTTTCATCCAGAATTTCATCCAGAATTTCATCCAGATTTTCACTCACCCAGATTTTCATCCAGATTTTCACTCATTCAGATTTCATCCAGATTTTCGTTTTCATCCAGCCTTCACCTATCCAGATTTTCATCCAGATATTGTTCAGTTTTTCAACCCTATTTTCCATTAAGTGATTATGATATACTTTTTCTATTTTTTCCAACTTTTTGGGGTATTTCTCTTTTGAACATATAGGCATGGTGTGTGTGTGTGCGCGCGCGCGCGCGTGTGTGTGTGTGTGTGTGTGTGTGTGTGTGTGTGTGTGTGTGTGTGTGTGTGTGTGTGTGTGTGTGTGTGTGTGTGTGTGTGTGTGTGAGTCTGTGTCTGTCTGTCTGTGTGTGTGTGTGTGTGTGCGTGAGTGTACGTGTGCGTGTGAGAATCTATGTACACGTACACACATCCACAGGAAACAACGTGCACTCAACATCCATTTAATAAAAATTACCTCCAAAAATTTCACTCGAATTCTTCACAACAAACACATTCACTTATACCTTTTCCTTTTAATCCTGCATAGAAACAGTCACGTGTATTGAACCTTGCTGATGCAATGCAATGAATTATGGGAAAAG
>NC_091568.1:2232642-2235142 GCF_042767895.1 Penaeus vannamei
CTCTCTCTCTCTCTCTCGCAAAAAAAAAGCCCAAGAATTGAATATCCCCCCCAAAAAAGTGCGCGAATCTTACGAGTCTCAATTGCAAATCCCTTGACCTCCCGATGGCCCCTTTCGGCTGCGACCTGTGCCAATATCGCTCGGTTTCCTCGGCATCAGTGGCATCCCGGCTTGGGGCTCGGATCGCTCGCCCAATTGGGGACGGGGTTGGAGGCGGCTCTTCCTTCTTGAATTAGATATATATGTATGTATGTGTATATATATATATATATATATATATATATATATATATATATATATATATATATATATATATATATATATATTTGTGTGTGTGTGTGTATATATTATACGAGTGTGCATGAGTGTGAGTGTGTGTGTGTGTGTGTGGCAATTAATTAACATGATAATGAACACGATAATTAACATGACAATTAATTAACATGGTAATGAACATGGTGATTATCATGATAATTAATTAACATGATAATGAACACGATAATTAATATGACAATTAATTGATATGATAATGAACATGATGATTATCATAACAATTAATTAACATGATAATGAACATGATAATTAACATGACAATTAACAGTAGGGCCACAAACAATAAAAAAAACTTTGGTACAATAATCATTTTACATCATGTATATTACAAATGTTAGCAAATCATTACAGTATATATATATATATATATATATATATATATATATATATATATATATATATATATATATATATAAACAGATGTGTATATATATATATATATATATATATATATATATATATATATATATATATATATATATATATATATACACGTATGTATACGTACACATCCTTATATATACACACATGAGTGCGAGTGTGTGTTTGTACCCCACGTACAGTATGTGTATATGTTTGCAAATCCATCAGTAACACAAGCAACACGCAAGTTTCTGCAATAACGTCTGACTTTTTGGAGACCTTTCTCTCGGGCGAAATTATATTAGCATAGTTTGAGGAAATATTTAAATGATTCTAGGCAACCGCAGAACATCACAACCTTGTCCCTGTTTCAAAGTTTTTCGTCTCAGCTTTTAATGCAGCTGGCACGTAATAAACATCAAAAGAATTTTTTTTGAGAATGGCATTAGTTGATAAACGCACATACACACGAAGCCTCACATTCACGTACACACGCACACACACAACCAAAAATTCAACCAAACACGCACACACACATCCACAAACACACACACACACAATCACACAACCAAACACTTTATCAAACACACACACACACACAAACACACAAACATCCACAAACACTCAACCAAAGGCACACAAACGCACACACAAACACACACACACACACATACATACAAACACCCACAAACACACACACACACAAACATCCACAAACACACACACAACCAAACACTCACCCAAACACAATCAAACAAACAACCAAACACCCCAACACATCTCTCAAACCAAAACCAAAAACAAAAACACCACACCACACGCCACGCCTCCCACTCACAGAATTAAAGAACCTCGCACTTAAACGTCAGATAAACATTTTTTTTTTTTTTTCCTTCTTTCCTCCCGAAGACAAATTCCCCGACGCGGAAAGCCACCCGGCTGAGGAAATACGAATCGCCATATTCAAATGCCCCGATCTGTATGCCGGCTTTTGGGGGGGGGGGCTGTCAGGGGCGGCGCCGACGGTGTAAGGAGAGGGGGCTGTCCAGCGGATCTTGGGGGGTGGGGGTGTGGGTGTGAGGGGTGGGGGAGGATATGGAGACGGGGGTTGGGATAAGAGGGGGGGGGGATAAGGAGGCTGAGGGGTTGGGATATGAGGGGGGGGTGGGGGCGGGGGTGGGAGGATAAGGAGGGAGGGGTGAGGGAGGATAAGAATGGGGGTGGGGGTAAGAAGGGGGGGGTAGAGGGTGAGGGGTTGGGATAAGAGGGGGGGTGAGGGGTAAGGGGGTAGGGGGTGAGGGGTTGTGATGAGATAAAAGAGGGTGGGGGTGGGCTAACGGGGGGGGGGGAGGGTAAGGAGGGTGAGGGGTTGGGATGAGATGGTGGGTGAGGGGTAAGGGGGGTTGAGAGGGGGCAAGGAAGGTGAGAGGGATTGGATAAGAAGGGGGGGTGAGGAGAGGATAAGGAGGGTGAGGGGTTGGGATAAGAGGGGGGGTGAGGGGGGTAGGGAGGTGGGGGGTGAGGGGTTGGGATAAGAGGGGCAGGTGGGTGAGGGGGGGTAAGGAGGTAAGGTGTGAGGGGTTGGAATAAAGGAGGTTGAGATAGGATAAAGGGGTGAGAGGGATTGGATAAAGGGGAGGTGAGGAGTTGAGAGAGAATGGGATAAGGGTGAGAAAGATATGGATAAGGGGGGTGGGAGGACTGGAATAAGGGGAGGGGAGGTGTTAGGATAAAAGAAGTGAGAAAATGGGATAAGTTGGTGAAATGGACTGGGATAAGGGTGGGAAAAGGTTTGGATAAAAGG